>NC_053027.1:187008855-187308855 GCF_003073215.2 Triticum urartu | reverse complement strand
TACTAGTAACTAGCTATGTTACTACTTTCCTCTCTTTCTTCATTAATTGCTTGCCACATCATCTATTTTATCTAGATATGTGTGATGTTACTACCTATGTTACTCCCACTGTGGGTAGTCTGGCTATAAGGAATAGAATAATATATATGTGCTTACTAGTTGGAGGAAAGAGAAGAGAAGCGGACTCTTGGTTAGTAGAGCCAGCTGCAACACGAGACCCAAGACACTTTGTGAGGATGTAAGGTGGGCCAACTATGGATAAACTAGTACGTATATAAAACTTATTATTGTACATGCCCGCTAAGGGGTTGGCTGTATATGACATGGCAACTTCTTATAGCCGACCCTTGGCTGTATTATTAACCATGCATGCTCTTAGTGAGGTAGCTAGTATATCATAGACGACTAGCTAGTATCAGACTAGCCAAAGTGGGAGTAACTTCAGCAGTAATACCAACTCCAACTCAGCAAACTCGCTTATGTGACAATAAGTTAATGAGGAGAGAGGTAGTTTCAGTAACTTAGCTAGTTACTGTAGCATCACATGTCCCAATGCAATATGAGTCTACACTTATGTTACTACCCACTATGAAGGTAGTAACATATATAGTCTAGGGATATGTGTATGTTACTAGTGTAGTACTCTCCACTGTGGCTAGTCTCATACTCCCTCCTTTCCGGTTCAGGCTGGTTGTAATGTATCATAACCGGTATCATGCATGCCAACTAGACTTTCTGGATGATGTGACACACAAGAGAGGATGTGGTATCATATCATGATACCGTGTCATATTAAATGTTGTACTACTACTTTGTGTGATGCATGACAATTAGTAAGGCAACCTAAGATGTTAACTTATGATACTATGCATTACGGAAGTAGTATCCTAGCTACACTATCATATATATGCATGCATGATACTACTAGTATATATATAATACTCCCCATTACAACCAGCCTTATAGGGCTCAATTCATAAATACGGTCATCTATGATATATACTCCCTCCGCAAACTAATATAAGAGCGTTTAGGTCACTATTTAGTAATCTAAACGCTCTTATATTAGTTTACAGTGGGAGCTAGTACTACTCTATGATACTATATATGCACTATGAAGGTACGCACGTAGTATCATACACTAGTATCATATGCATGATACTATATATATAGTATATGATGCTCCCACTATATAAGGCTGGCCATAGTGGCTGACGATGTCATGCACTCGGAAATAGCAAGTATGATGATGTGGCAAAGAATTAAATGTATATAAAGAGGGTTAGAGTAACATATAGTAGGTAGATACTGTATCATGTTAAATGTGATGCTAATTTGTGTCATGCATGGCAATAAATATGATCTATATATGATACTATACTCTATGTATTATACTATGCGCTATAATTAATTAAAGATAGTATCATACACTAGTATGATATGTACTGTATATTTATGATACTAGTATATGACACTCTCCACTATACTCACAATTTCTTACCATGGAAAAAAATGGAGACGAAATGATGAACTCATGTTTTCATTCGAACATAAATATGATGTTAGGTAATGTAAATGTTTTCAAAGAGCACACGGTTCACTCACGAAAGCCGTGTGTCCACTAAACTATGGCCGATGCACCCCCACCTCTCTGCCACGCGCGTGATCTGAGTCATGCGTTCTGATTGGTCAGAACCCAAACCCCACAGATCGTACGTCTGCACCCTTGGATTCTCCTTGATCGAACGGCGATCCTCATCCCTTTCGACAACACATGTACCTGTTTTCAAATAGCCCTCCAAAAATGTTTTCAAATAGCACACAATTCACACACGGAAGCCGTGTGCCTACCAATCCATGGCCGATGCCCCCCTCGCTGCACGTGCGATCTGAGTCGTGCGTTGTGATTGGCCAGAACCCAAACCCCACGGATCGTACGTCTGCACCGTTGGATGCTCCCAGATCAAACGACAATCCTCATCCCTTTCAACAGGAAATGCAGTCCGGCTAGGAATTGATTTATATGCCAACATGCATGGTAAATGCCAAAAAATGTCTTACATATAGCACACGAGACCTGAAATGTGCCATCAAATCAAACCCGTGGTAAAATTGTGATTGGTTTACGTGCGAAAAATTTAGAGGCGAAACGATGAACTCACGTCTTTCCAAAACTAGTACGTCTTCGTTTCAAACGAAATTATTCTGTTTGTGCACACGAGCATTTAGAGGCAACCGTTTGCATAGGCCTTTCCGTGCATGTGGTGACCAGGGATATTTTTCACCCTTTTCACATAGGCCGCCAACACCCCGTACCCTCCGCCCACGTTTCACTCAACTAGTCCACCCAATCTTCTTCGCCAGCTCCCCC
This sequence comes from Triticum urartu, assembly GCF_003073215.2. Lineage (NCBI taxonomy): Eukaryota > Viridiplantae > Streptophyta > Magnoliopsida > Poales > Poaceae > Triticum > Triticum urartu. The sequence continues at coordinate 187,306,484 of NC_053027.1, read as the reverse complement.
TCCCCCAGATCCACAGCAGAACCCTCTCCAGCGCCGCCGTGCTCACCCAGACCGTGTGCCCGCTCTTCGGCGTCAAGCCTACCTCCACTGCTGTTCCCAACACATGGCGGCCCACGCCTCGCCGTCTTCGTTTGCTCGCCAGCCACCCTCGAGCATATCGATAAAGTAACCCTCGCCTCTCTTGTGGTCCGGCCGGGTTTGCATTAAGAAGCCTGTTAGTCACTGCTCTCCATCGCGATGAGGCATATTTCCTCGCAATCCCTCTTCCAATTTTGTTCTGTATGTTCCCAAATTGGCTATAAATAACGGAGAGCATATATATGTTCATTATCTACCTTCCTGTAACACCCACGATGCGGCTATATCTCCCACGTGTCGGGGCACGACTTAGAGGCATAACCGCATGGTAGGCATGTCGCAAGAGGGGTAATCTTTACACATCCCATGTACTGAATAAGAAAGGGATAAAGAGTTGGCTTACAATCGCCACTTCACACAATACATAAATATATCATACATCATCCAGAATACAATCAAGGTCAGACTACGGAACCAAAATAAAGAAAGACAACCCCAAATTCTAGATCCCCGATCGCCCCAACTGGGCTCCTCTACTGATCATCCGGAAAAGACACATAGTAACGGCCCGAATCCTCGTCGAACTCCCACTTGAGTTCGGTAGCGTCCCCTGCACTGGCATCATCGGCACCTGCATCTGGTTGGAAGTATCTGTGAGTCACGGGGACTCAGCAATCTCACACCCTCGTGATCAAGACTATTTAAGCTTAAAGGTAGGACATGGTAGTGAGGTGAAGCTGCAGCAAGCACTAGCATATATGGTGGCTAACTTACGCAAAAGAGAGCGAGAAGTGAAGCAAAGCACGGTCGAGAAGCTAATTGTGATCAAGAAGTGATCCTGAAGCTACTTACGTTCAAGCATAACACGAGACCGTGTTCTCTTCCCGGACTCCGGCGAAAAGAGACCGTCACGGCTACACACGCGGTTGATTCATTTTAATTAAATTAAGTTTCAAGTTCTCTACAACTGGACATTAACAAATTCCATCTGCCCATAACCGCGGACACGGCTTTCAAAAGTTCAAAACCCTGCAGGGGTGTCCCAACTTAGCCCATCACAAGCTCTCACGGTCAACAAAGGATATTCCTTCTCCTAGGAAGACCCGATCAGACTCGGAATACCGGTTACAAGACATTTTGACAATGGTAAAACAAGACCAGCAAAGCCGCCCGATGTGCCGACAAATACCAATAGGAGTCGCATGTATCTCGTTCTCAGGGCACACCGGATAGGTCAAGTATGAGTAAAACCAACCCTCAAGTTTCCCCGAGGTGGCCCCGCAGGTTGCCCATTTCGGACCAACACTCAGAGCACTAGCCCGGGGGGTTTAAAATAAAGATGACCCTTGAGTCTGCAGAACCCAAGGGAAAGGTATATGGTGGTAGGTAGGCAAATGGTAAAACCAAGGTTGGGCCTTGCTGGAGGAGTTTTATTCAAGGTGAACTATCAAGGGGTTCCCATAACACCCAACCGCGTAATGAACGCAAAATCAAGGAACATAACACCGTATGACAGAAACTAGGGCGGCAAGAGTGGATCAAAACACCAGGCATAAGGCCGAGCCTTCCACCCTTTAACAAGTATATAGATGTACTAAATTAAACAAGATATAATAATGATATCCCAACAATATCCATGTTTCAACCTGGAACAAACTTCAACTTCACCTGCAACTAGCAACACTATAAGAGGGGATGAGCAAAGCGGTAATGTAGCCAAACAACGGTTTGGTAGGAAAGGTGGGTTAGAGGCGTTACATGGCAATAATGGAGGCATGATATAGCAAGTGGTAGGTATCATGGCATAGCAATAGAGCGAACAACTAGCAAGCAAAGATAGAAGTGATTTTGAGGGTATGGTCATCTTTCCTGCAAAGTTCTCAGAGTTGACGAAAGCTTGATCCTCGTTAGCATACTCAACAGGTTCCTCGATCATGTACTCGTCTCCCGGCTCTACCCAAAGCAAGATCACAAGCAAAGTAAACAACAATCAACCACGGTGCAATGCGCAAGCAACATGATGCAAACATGGCATGATATGCGAGATGTGATATGCAATGCATATGCGTGCTCCGGAAGGAAAGGATTGATCAAGGCATCAACTTGGCAAACCAAGTGTGCCACTGGAAAGATGAGATGATTTCGGCCGAAATCGATATAAAGATCAGCGGAATCGGATGCACGGTTTGCAAATGGCAAGCAAAACAAGAATGTCATAATTCTGCGATTAACAGCACGATGCCATCTAGAATGCAACAAGAAACTAAGCTACTGCACTCCAACATAGCAACAAAGCATATGGCAGTGATCTACTCAAGATGCTTGACAAAAGATGAACACTGAGCTACGGCTAAATCACACAAGAGCAGGTTCAAACAAGCATCGCAAAAGTGCAAAAGATATCAGCTTCACAGACTTTGTGAAAATTACTAACATGCCAGGAATTAACATCAGGAAGCCATGTTTAGAGCAAGCAAACAACATGCTACACGAACAGAACATAGCAAACAAAGGCATGGTATGAATCTACTCAAAGCATGGAACAAAAGTCCCTTACTGATCAAGAACCAAATGAGGTGTAGTTTTCGACCACACGATCATGATCCGGCGACGGAGGAGATGGGAGAGGTTTGGAAGGGTTATTGGGCCGTTTTGGAGGGGTGTTGGGCTGAAACACACACGAGGCCTTTGCGGTTCCCCGGTTAACCGTTGGAGCATCAAACGGACTCCAAATGACACGAAATTTGACAGGCGGTCTACCGGTGGTGTGCCAAGGCCACTTGGCAAATCTCGGTCCATTCCGAGAACGTTTAACACCCACACACGAAAAGAGACAAAAGGGGGCGCCGGAGGACGTAGGAGTGTCCGATTACAAAACAGACAACGGGGAGAATGCTCGGATGCATGAGACGAACATGTATGCAAAATGAGATGCACATGATGACATGATATGAAATGCATGACATGGACAAAATGCAAAACGAAGACAAAACCCAACCACAAAGGGAAACTCATAACTTAAAGCCAAAAATGGCAGAGTCGGAGTTAACAAATATGGCAAGTTACATCTGGGGCGTTACACTTCCTTACTACATATAAGCTGTATTTGTTCCAATAAGTTACTGCCTATTTACAGATCGCGGGCGCCTGAGTCACACAAACTTAACAAATTAGCCGTACATTTTCTAAATTATTGCATGGCATGTTTAGAAAGCTTGATACCAAGTTGTTAGTTTTATGCTTATCCTCCTTTCCTAAGTTTCGCATGTGTTCTCTGTAGATGCCGAGTAGCAGCAACATCACTCATTCAGGCCATGTATCTTCATCTGATTCAGACAACACTAGGTCTTTAGCAGATTGTGAGGGATCAAGTAGTCTTGAACGGGATAGAGCTGCAGCAATTACCCTTCCGATCAGGACACGGAGGAACGCTCCAAGGAAGGCCACACACCAGCCTAAAGGTGTATATGAAGTAACCGAGATTGATTTAAAGTCCTGGGCTCCAACTAAACCAGATAAAGCACGCATGAGGTTCAGGAGTGTGTGTGGATTTTTTGGCATGGCAAGGCTCAACATTAATCTTTCGGGGTTTCGGAAGGCTGACACAAAAACACGACAAAGGATAGTCTGGGAGATCATGGATCACTTCAACGTTCCAAAGCAGTGGAGAATGTAGGTGGAACACGCTGCACTGAAGAAGGCTAGGGATGCTTGGAGAAACAGGAAGCACGTGATGTACAAGAAGTACTTGAGTGAAGGCAAGGACCCAATCCCCGCATACCCCCAAATTACAAAGGCAGACTGGGCAGAATTCAAAAGGGTCAGGGCAACTCCAGAGATTTCTGCGAAGACTTTCACGTAATTAGAACTTCAGAAGAAGAACATACACCCCCACCGTATGGGTGTCGCAGGATACTACGGCATGAAACTGATATGGGAACAGGAGGACAAAGAAGTAGTAGCGGCGGGTGGGAATCTGGCGTTTAGTGAAATCAAGGGCGAACGTGCCAGAGACTACTTGCGGGCACGTGCAAAGAGGCGTGATGACGGAACTTATTACTTTGAAAACACACGTGACACCAAACTGTATGAAGTGATGGTAGAGGCTTCCAAGATCCTTGGAAGGTTCTAGAGGAACTCAGGGCCATGTGACATTCTGTCCATTGCTCTGGACACTAAAGAGCCCCCTGGCCGTGCAAGGGGTATAGGTGTTAATGTCCCGCACAAGAGGGCTTTCACACAGCAAAGAAGAGAGGCTCGGCATGAAAAAAGCAAGGAGTGAAATGAAGCAGAATGCATTGTTTGAAAAGCTAAAGAAGGAGATTTATCCAGCTGTTAGAAAGGATGTTGAGGAGTCAATGATGATGTAGAAGACTCTAACACTGACAGATAGCCAGTAGATGGGAGGGGAGGCGGGCATGGATGATGATGCTTATTGCACGACAACACTGCACAAGAGTAGCTGTGCATCAGCTGACCCCAGCGACATTGAGACTACAGCTGCTCATGATGCTGCTATATCTGATCTATCTGGAATGAAAGATAGACTGAAGGGCGTGCTTACACATTATGAAGGTACATTAAAATGTGCAACAGCCTGGGTTTTCCCACCCTTCTTGGAAGATGGCCTCTTCTTGGACAGTGTGCCATTGAATCCGGGCTGTGTGAAGTGCTACGTGACTGAAGTAAAGCATGGATTCAATGAATTTTCCCTGAAGAATGTCCTAGGAGACTTCAATGAGCAAAGGACCTTGGGAGAAACATTGTTACATCACATCAAGTGGCCACGAAAGGAAATAGAGTTCATCGATGAGATTCCTGAAGCCCTGCCAAGAGCAACCACTGTCGCCCCTCAACCTGTGATGCTCTCCTTGGCACAGTAGCTCTCGCGAGCTGATGCATCAACCTGTGATCAGCCGGCCCGACTTTGTGGCATACAGGCCATGTCATCCTCCACCCCAAAGCAGCCAGTGGCAAGGCCTACAACTGCTTATGATGCACCACCGGTTCAGATGCCAGTCACTGAAGCAGCGGGGGGGGACCCAGCTGCAGCACATGCTCAGCAGACCAACCTGGTGGAACAGACTGCTAAGCAGTCTGATGCTTCGGAACCGCCTGCTAAGCAGTCTGTAGGTACAGAACCGACTGCTCATCAGCCCGTTGGTCCACAGGCGCGTGATTAGCATACCAATGCGTCAGCACTTCCTGCTCAGCAAACCAACGCGTTGGCACGACCTCCTCAGCACACCGACAAGTTGGCACCACCTGCACAGAAACCCGACGTAGCTTCAATGCATGGTCAGAAGTATGATGCATCTGCTCCTACAGCCCAGCAGTCCATCATAGTAGCACCGCCAACTCAGTGGTCTGGCATAGATAAACCGTCTGCTAAGAAGTCCATCCAAGCTTCACCTTCTTCTCGGCAGTGTACCTTGCAGGCAACCAGACGTTCTGCCAGAAATGCTTCAAGTACCAAGAAGGAAGTGGCCAAAAAGGCTACAACCACGACCACGAGGAAGTGCAGCGGGAGAGTGAAGAGGAAAGAGAACGATTGCATCTTACTTAAAGCACTCATCGTACAGAACCAAATTAACAGCAGCTTGTTCGAATCGGGGAGTAATATTATTTCTGATGCCATGGATGATGAAGAAGTAGAATTGTTGCTTGCTAAAAGGAAAGCAGATGTACTTGAAGCACACAATTACGTCTATGGCAAGCCATTTCTTGTTGGCGAATAATTTGATAAGTGCAGCTCCAGTTGCCGTGAGTTACATAAATATTGCATGGATCAAATGTTAGCAGGTTATCATGCTTTGCTAGTTCACTACAATAGATATCATTTCTGACACGATGCTAGTTCCATCACTGTGAGTTTCAAGGACTTACATCTCTTGTTCAACTTCAAAGTGCTCGATGCCACTCTTGTTAGATGCCTGATTTTGTAAGTACTTAACAAACTCTTATCAACTTCTCCATACAATGTTGTAAATGATAAACAGCTAACTGCATTTTATTCCTATCAGGGGATTAAATGCACGGAGAAGAATAAGGGAGAGCATGTATTTCATAGATCCTACATTAGCAAATGGCACAGTGATAACCCACAAGTATAGGGGATCACAATAGTTTTCGAGGGTAGAGTATTCAACCCAAATTTATTGATTCGACACAAGGGGAGCCAAAGAATATTCTCAAGTATTAGAAGCTGAGTTGTCAATTCAACCACACCTAGAAACTTAATATCTGCAGCAAGGTATTTAGTAGCAAAGTAATATGATAGTAGTGGTAACGGTAGCAAAAGTAATATTTTGGGGGTTTTATAGTGATTGTAACAATAGCAATGGAAAAGTAAATAAGCGAAGAACAATATATGGAAAGCTCGTAGGCATTGGATCGGTGATAGAGAATTATGTCGGATGTGATCGATCATGTAACAGTCATAACCTAGGGTGACACGGAACTAGCTCCAGTTCATCAATGTAATGTAGGCATGTATTCCGAATATAGTCATACGTGCTTATGGAAAAGAACTTGCATGCCATCTTTTGTCCTACCCTCCCGTGGCAGCGGGGTCCTATTGGAAACTATGGGATATTAAGGCCTCCTTTTAATAGAGTACCGGACCAAAGCATTAACACATAGTGGATACATGAACTCCTCAAACTACGGTCATCACCAGGAGTGGTCCCGATTATTGTCACTTCGGGGTTGCCAGATCATAACACATAGTAGGTGACTATAGACTTGCAAGATAGGATCAAGAACTCACATATATTCATAAAAACATAATAGGTTCAGATCTGAAATCATGGCACTCGGGCCCTAGTGACAAGCATTAAGCATAGCAAAGTCAACGCAACATCAATCTCAGAACATAGTGGGTACTAGGGATCAAACCCTAACAAAACTAACTCGATTACATGATAAATCTCATCCAACCCATCACCGTCCAGCAAGCCTACGATGGAATTACTCACGCACGGCGGTGAGCATCATGAAATTGGTGATGGAGGAAGGTTGATGATGACGATGGCGACGGATTCCCCTCTCCGGAGCCCCGAACGGACTCTAGATCAGCCCTCCCGAGAGAGTTTAGGGCTTGGCGATGGCTTCATATCGTAAAACGCGATGAATCCTTCTCTCTGATTTTTCTCCCCCAACGTGAATATATAGAGTTGGAGTTGAGGTCGGTGGAGCTCCAGGGGGCCCACGAGGCAGGGGGCATGCCCCCACCCTCGTGGACAGGGTGTGGGCCCCCTGGCGTGGATCTTTCTTCTGGTATTTTTTATATATTCCAAAATAATTCTCCGTTGATTTTCAGGTCATTCCGAGAACTTTTATTTCTACACAAAAATAACACCATGGCAATTCTGCTGAAAACAGCGTTAGTCCGGGTTAGTTCCATTCAAATCATGCAAGTTAGAGTCCAAAACAAGGGCAAAAGTGTTTGGAAAAGTAGATACGACGAAGACGTATCAACTCCCCGAGCTTAAACCTTTGCTTGTCCTCAAGCAATTGAGTTGATAAACTGAAAGTGATATAGAAAAACTTTTACAAACTCTGTTTGCTCTTGTTGTTGTAAATATGTAAAGACAGCATTCAAGTTTTCAGCAAAGATTATGACTAACCATATTCACAATAACACTTAGATCTCATGTTTACTCATATCAATGGCATAATCAACTAGCGAGCAATAATAATAAATCTCGGATGACAACACTTTCTCAAAACAATCATGAATGATATAACAAGATGGTATCTCGCTAGCCCTTTCTAAGACTGCAAAACATAAATGCAGAGCACCTTTAAAGATCAAGGACTGACTAGACATTGTAATTCATGGTAAAAGAGATCCAGTCAAGTCATACTCAATGTAAACTAACAATAATGGATGCAAATGACAACGGTGCTCTCCAACTGGTGCTTTTTAATAAGAGGATGATGACTCAACATAAAAGTAAATGGATAGGCCCTTCGCAGAGGGAAGTAGGGATTTGTAGAGGTGCCAGAGCTCGGTTTTGAAATAGATATGAATAATAGTTTGAGCGGTATACTTTCATTGTCAACATAACAACCGAGAGATCTCGATATCTTTCATGCCACACACATTATATGCGGTTCCCAAACAGAATGGTAAAGTTTATACTCCCCCTCCACCAACAAGCATCAATCCATGGCTTGCTCGAAACAACGAGTGCCTCCAACTAACAAAGATCCTGGGGGTGTTTTGTTTGCAGTTATTTTGATTTTATTTGCATAAAGCATGGGACTGGGCATCCCGGTGACCAGCCATGTTCTCGTGAGTGAGGAGCGGAGTCCACTCCTCTTGAGAATAACCCGCCTAACATGGAAGATACAGACATCCCTCGTTGATACATGAGCTATTCGAGCATACCAAACAGAATGTTTATTTGAAGGTCTAGAGTTTGGCACATACAAATTTACTTGGAACGACAGGTAGATACCATACATAGGTAGGTATGGTGGACTCATATGGAACAACTTTGGGGTTTATGGAGTTGGATGCACAAGCAGTATTCCCGCTTAGTACAGGTGAAGGCTAGAAAAAGAGTGGGAAGCGAACAGCTAGAGAGCGACAACAGTCATGAACATGCATTAAAATTAATCAACACCGAATGCAAGCATGAGTAGGATATAATGCACCATGAACATAAATATCGTAGAGGCTATGTTGATTTTGTTTCAAGTACATGCGTGAACATGTGCCAAGTCAAGCCACTCGAATCGTTCAAAAGAGGATACCACCCTATCATACCATATCACAACCATTTTAATAGCATGTTGGCACGCAAGGTAAACCATTATAAACTCCTAGATAATTAAGAATGGCATAAGCAACTATAATCTTTAATTGTCATTGCAAACATGTTTATTCATAATAGGCTGAAGCAGGAACGATGAACTAATCATATTTACAAAAACAAGAGAGGTCAAGTTCATACCAGCTTTTCTCATCTCAATAAGTTCATCATATATCGTCATTATTGCCTTTCACTTGCACGACCGAATAGTGTGGATAATAACAATAGTGCACGTGCATCGGACTTAGCTGGAATCTGCAAGCATTCAATTCAAGAGAGAAGACAAGGTAATATGGGCTCTTTGTTAGATCAACAATAATGCATATGAGAGCCACTTCAACAATTTCATCATGGTCTTCTCCTATCGACCCCCAAAGAAAAGAAAAGAAGTAAAACTATTTACACGGGAAAGCTCCCAACAAGTCAAACAAGAACATGAAATCTTTGTGGGTTTTCTTTTAACTACTGCTAGCAAGAAAGTAAACTAGCTAAAAGCTACAACTAATTTTTTTTGGTTTTTCTCAAGGTTTATCAAACACACAAGAAGAAAGCATAAAAAGGGAAAATAAACTAGCATGGATGATACAGTGAAAAAGTATGAGCGCTGACAACTAGCATGAGTGTGTGAACATAAATGTAATGTCGGTGAGAAATACGTACTCCCCCAAGCTTAGGTTTTTGTCCTAAGTTGGTCTATGGCCACGGATGGCCTGACGAATATCCAAAGTTGTAACTGGGGTCATACTGTGATGCAACTATTGCCTCATGAGCTACCGCTTGGAGGCGAGCTGTCTCCGTCCTCCTCTTATACTCATACGCCTCCTCCCTGGTTATAACATATCTCCATTTTGCCTGAAAGTCAAAGAAAGTGGGAGCAGGGAGAGCGACGTGATAGGTGTGTCGTCTGTCAAAGATTAGTCGGTACTGGAGGAACTGATCGTTCCTCTCAATAAACTGATGACGAACCATAGCCTCATAATCTAAATAAGAAGGTGGCAACTCAATATCATCTCCACGTATGGGTATCTGAAGAAAGTTAGCTATACGAGTTGCATAAATTCCACCAAAGAAATCCCCATTAATTCTATTATTATGCAACCTACGCACAACAATGGCTCCCAAATTATAATGTTTATCTCCTAATACGGCACTCCTGAGAACACTGAGGTCAGGGACACACATGTGACATGCTTCATCCTTACCATTTATGCACCTACCTATGAAGAGAGCAAAATAATGTATAGCAGGAAAATGAATGCTCCCTATGGTAGCTTGTGTTATATCTCTATATTCCCCCACAGTTATACTAGCAAGAAATTCTCTAAACTCAGATTGCGAGGTTCACTAGGACTACCCCATTGCGGGAGTTTACAAGCAGTGCTAAAATCTTCTAAGTCCATAGTATAAGAATTTTCATAAAGATCAAACAGGACAGTCAGAGAATTGCGTGATGATGAAAATTTAAACCTTCTCACAAATGAATCAGTTAAATAGAGGTATTGATGGAACTTATCTGCCTCGAAGCTCTCCAGATCAGCATTACGCACATATGCGTTAAATTCCTCCTTGATTCCTGCTCAAACCATGAAGTCCTCTGACAACCATTCACAAGGCCGCACTTGAGCGTCCCTCGGTGGTTCATCGTCCGCATCACGTATTGCGAGCCTGGGTCCTTGCTTCCTTGAAGGACCACCTTGATACATTTTCCTAAACATATTTCTTCCTCTGAAAAATTTCTGAAAATTTTAGTAACTTCAAATAAAAGTGAACCAAGCTCAGCAAAATTGATAGTTACTACTCCTACAAGTGCCTAGAGGCCATATCATGCATTAAAACTACTTTTGACCATATAAATTTGACATGCAAGCTCAAGAACAAGGTCACCTAAGAAGCAAAAATTTGCAATGAATAAAGCACTAGAACAAAAACTAATTGGACCAATGGAGGAGTCATATACCAAAGAACAATCCCCCAAAGCAGTTTTGTGAATGGAGCTTTGATCAAGGAGATCGAAAATGGCAGCAAGATGAGCTAGAACTCGGGTTTGAGCTGGTTGGTGATTTTTTTGGGAGGAAGAAGGAGTGTGTGGTGGCTGGAATAAGTGGAGGGGGGCCACCATGGGCCCACGAGGCAGGGGGCGCGCCCTGGACCCTCGTGGCCAGGTGCTTGCTCCCCTGGTGTATTCTCAGTGCCAGATATTCTCAAATATTCTAGAAAAAATCATATTTAATTTTCAGGGCATTTGGAGAACTTTTGTTTTCGGGGTATTTTTGTTACATGGATAACTCAGAAAACAGACAGAATATACTATTTTTGCTTTATTTAATATAAATAACAGAAAGTAAAAAGAGGGTACAGAGAGTTGTGTTTTCTAACTTCATCCATCTCATGCTCATCAAAAGGAATCCACTAACAAGGTTGATCAAGTCTTGTTAACAAACTCAATCCGAATAACATGGAACCAGAGAAAATTCGAATAACACTATGTTACCTCAACCGGGATATGCATGTCCCCAACAATACAAATATCATATTTCTTCTTGACAGTAGGAAGATGAAATTCAAAACCTCCAATAGTAATAGTTGGAATTTTTCCAATAGAATTGATACTATGGACTTGAGGTTGTTTCCTCGGAAAGTGTACCATATGCTCATTACCATTAACATGAAAATTGACATTGCCTTTGGTGCAGTCAATAACAGCCCCTGCAGTATTCAAAAAGGGTCTTCCAAGAATAATAGACATAGTATCGTCCTCGGGAATATCAAGAATAACAAAGTCTGTTAAAATAGTAACGTTTGCAACCACAACAGGCACATCCTCACAAATACCGACAGGTATAGCAGTTGATTTATCAGCCATTTGCAAAGATATTTCAGTAGGTGTCAGCTTATTCAATTCAAGTCTACGATATAAAGAGAGAGGCATAACACTAACACCGGCTCCAAGATCACATAAAGCAGTTTTAACATAGTTTCTTTTAATGGAGCATGGTATAGTGGGTACCCCTAGATCTCCAAGTTTCTTTGGTATTCCACCCTTAAAAGTATAATTAGCAAGAATGGTGGAAATTTTAGCTTCCGGTATCTTTCTTTTATTAGTAACAATATCCTTCATGTACTTAGCATAATGATTCATTTTAAGCATATCAGTCAAACACATACACAAAAAGATAGGTCTAATCATTTCAGCAAAGCGCTCAAAATCCTCATCATCCTTTTTCTTGGATGGTTTAGGAGGAAAGGGCATGGGTTTCCGAACCCATGGTTCTCTTTCTTTGCCGTGCTTCCTAGCAACAAAGTCTCTCTTATCATAATGTTGATTCTTTGATTGTGGGTTATCAAGATCAACATCAGGTTCAATCTCTACATCATTGTCATTTCTAGGTTGAGCATCAACATAAACATCATCATTAACATTATCACTAGGTTCATGTTCATTACCAGATTGTGTTTCAGCATTAGAAATAGAAATATCATTGGGATTCTCAGGTGTGTCAACAACAGGTTCACTAGAAGCATGCAAAGTCCTATCATTTTTCTTTTTCTTCCTTTTAGAAGGACTAGGTGCATAGCAGAAGTGGCATCATCAATAACATGCAACATACCAGAATTAATACCAGAACCAGGTTTGGGTGTCGCAAGTTTACTCAAAACAGAAGGTGAATCAAGTGTAGAGCTAGATGGCAGTTCCTTACCTCCCCTCGTAGTTGAGGGAAAAATCTTGGTTTTTTGATCTTTCAAGTTCTTCATAGTGATAAGCAGATATAAATCCCAAGTGACTCAAAGAATAGAGCTATTCTCCCCAGCAATGGCACCAGAAAATGGTCTTGATAACCCACAAGTATAGGGGATCGCAACAATTTTCGAGGGTAGAGTATTCAACCCATATTTATTGATTCGACACAAGGGGAGCCAAAGAATATTCTCAAGTATTAGCAACTGAGTTGAAAATTCAACCACACCTGGAAACTTAATATCTGCAGCAAGGTATTTAGTAGCAAAGTAATATGATAGTAGTGGTAACGGTAGCAGAAGTAACGGTAGCAAAAGTAATATTTTCGGGGTTTTATAGTGATTGTAACAATAGCAACGGAAAAGTAAATAAGTGAAGAACAATATATGGAAAGCTCGTAGGCATTGGATCGGTGATAGAGAATTATGTCGGATGCGATCGATCATGTAACAGTCATAACCTAGGGTGACACAGAACTAGCTCCAGTTCATCAATGTAATGTAGGCATGTATTCCGAATATAGTCATACGTGCTTATGGAAAAGAACTTGCATGACATCTTTTGTCCTACCCTCCCGTGGCAGCGGGATCCTATTGGAAACTAAGGGATATTTAGGCCTCCTTTTAATAGAGTACCGAACCAAAGCATTAACATATTGTGAATACATGAACTCCTCAAACTACGATCATCACCGGGAGTGGTCCCGATTATTGTCACTTCGGGGTTGCCGGATCATAACACATAGTAGGTGACTATAGACTTGAAAGATAGGATCAAGAACTCACATATATTCATGAAAACATAATAGGTTCAGATCTGAAATCATGGCACTCGGGCCCTAGTGACAAGCATTAAGCATAGCAAAGTCATAGCAACATCAATCTCATAACATATAGTGGATACTAGGGATCAAACCCTAACAAAACTAACTCGATTACATGATAAATCTCATCCAACCCATCACCGTCCAGCAAGCCTACGATGGAATTACTCACGCACGGCGGTGAGCATCATGAAATTGGTGATGGAGGAAGGTTGATGATGACGATGGCGACGGATTCCCCTCTCCGGAGCCCCAAACGGACTCCAGGTCAGCCCTCCCGAGAGAGTTTAGGGCTTGGCGGCGGCTCCGTATCGTAAAACGCGATGAATCCTTCTCTCTGATTTTTTTCTCCCCGAACATGAATATATAGAGTTGGAGTTGAGGTCGGTGGAGCTCCAGGGGGGCCACGAGGTTGGGGGCGCGCCCAGGGGGGTAGGGTGCGCCTCCACCCTCGTGGACAGGGTGTGGGCCCCCTGGCGTGGATCTTTCTTCCAGTATTTTTTATATATTCCAAAATAATTCTCCGTTGATTTTCAGGTCATTCCGAGAACTTTTATTTCTGCACAAAAACAACACCATGGCAATTCTACTGAAAACAGCGTCAGTCAGGGTTAGTTCCATTCAAATCATGCAAGTTAGAGTCCAAAACAAGGGTAAAGTGTTTGGAAAAGTAAATACGACGGAGACGTATCACACAACATTAGATGGTAAGGACCTACGGGACTGGGCCGTTAACATGGTCCTCCATATCTTCAAAAACACGTCCCATGCACAATCATTTCTTTGGCCATATCATGAACGGTAAGTCAAGTAAACAACCACGCATACACTGATTGTCTTTCAGATTTCGACATCATTCGTAAGTTGATGTCTTTCTTAACATGTAGCAATCACTGGATATTGGTATTCATTGTTCCAAACAAGAACACAGTTTACTACATCGATTCTCTCAAAGAGTCAACAAACGCTCAGGATCTGACGCATGTTCAGCAATTCTTGGATAGGTATTGAATTCTATGATGTTGAAATTAATTTGCATTCATATCTGGTTCAATAATTGATGTTGTCAAAATTCATCATCATTTGCAGTGTCCTCGCATTGTGGAAAACTAAACCAGGGAATCTATTCAAGATGGAACAACCCGTGCAGCACGAGATCGTTTCTCCAGTAACACACCGAAATCCGTTATTTTTGGAAAATTTATCCAACAGTCTGCAAATACCTTTCCTTACACTAGTCTAATGTTCAAGCTTCTAAATAAACCTCTTTCTATTTTTTCAAAAGAAAAAATAATACATCTAACACGGGTTAGGTTGTTCCTAACATGACAAATACATGACTAATTTTGTAAAAAAAAATCAGTGTCCCCCGCAAGAAGAAGGGACCAACCTTTGTGGATACTATGTTTGCAGACACATGATCTCCATCTGCTAATCTGCTGATAGTTGTGATGATCCTCACGAATTAGTACCAGTAAGTCTATCTTAATTAATATCTTCTACTCCACTCATATGGAACATTTTGATCTTAAAAACACTGCAGCTCATCTTAAACGCGAGGACCCCTGAACCGCTCCCGGCTAGTGAATTGTTGATGGTTCAGAGATTTATCAGTGACTTCTTCCTGGATCACTACATCAATCCCACTGGTGATAATGAAGATTTCAGCATGCCTTCTCCTGAAACATTTAGTAAGAGTTAGCCGCTAAACATATAACGCATGGATCCATTGTTTTCCATATGATGAGGTCTTCGTATTCGTACACTATGATTAATTATGCAATGCATATATGTGTGGACAAATCATTGGAATTTAGCTACCATATGTTCAATTGCAATTTTTGCAAAATCTGATGAATGTTCTTCCTGTGGACACTATTTGTTCAATTGAATATTGTGGCGAATTTGCTTTTTGCATGCCGATTCAAATGTGATATTTTTGTTTATTTGTTCACTTGAATATTGTGGCGAATTTGCTTTTTGCGTGCCGATTCAAAATGGGATATTTTTGTTTTAACCTGGCAATTGCTTGCACACGGTTCAACTAAATGAGAGTGTGTGATCCACATCGGAAAGCATACGTCAATCATAGCAGAACCGTCGGTGATACACAGCAAATCGCAAACGATTTGCAGTGCTACCACGTGTGCATAGGTCCTCCGGAACCATTTGTGATATCGCCGTATCGCACACGAGAACTGGGAGTAAACCGTGCCCAATGCAAAATACAATCCCAGTTGTATTTTTTTCAGGAAACATGTGGGATACCATACGAAAAGCACACGCCACTCTTGCGGCAACCGTCGGTGATACCTAACAAATCACAAACCGTTTGCAGCACTTGTATCTGTGCGAAGGGTGAGGGAGTCCTGGATTAGGGGGTCTCCGGATAGCCGGACTATATCCTCCGTCTCGTGTCCGGATGGGACTCTACTTGGCGTGGAAGGCAAGCTAGGTAATACGGATATGTATATCTCCTCCTTTGTAACCAACCTTGTGTAACCCTAGCCCTCTTCGGTGTCTATATAAAGCGGAGGGTTTTAGTCCGTAGGACAACATACAGTCATACCATAGGCTAGCTTCTAGGGTTTAGCCTCTCTGATCTCGTGGTAGATCCACTCTTGTACTACCCATATCATCAATATTAATCAAGCAGGACGTAGGGTTTTACCTCCATCAAGAGGGCCCAAACCTGGGTAAAACTTCGTGTCCCCTGCCTCCTGTTACCATCCGCCTAGACACACAGTTCGGGACCCCCTACCCGAGATCCGCCGATTTTGACACCGACATTGGTGCTTTCATTGAGGGTTCCTCTGTGCCATCGCCAGAAGGAAGGATTTCTCGTCTCGTCTTTAAAGACGGTACTACTATCGGGGGAGCTTTGGCTGTCGGCCAAACTCTCCGGCTAGGCGGTTTCATCATGACCGCCTGTTCGGCCGCCGCGCCGACGATGACTTCTCGGGTCATCGAAAACAGCCTCCACGTCAAATCGGCACTCGCCGAACAGATGGATCCAATGGAGCTCGCCTCCTTAAACGAGCTCTTAGATCGCATCGCCGCCTTGGGAGTCGCTACGGACTATGATCGGATTGGGCTTAAACCTGATCAAAGGGAGATTAACTCTCCACCGGTCACCCATCATATTGCAGTGGTGGAGGAACAATGCGGCGACCTTTCCTCCATCTTGAGGACCAACTATGTCCGGATTCCCGAGCTCTCTGAGCCGGACGCCCGTTTGCGGGAGGACAACTTCCAATCCCTGAACTTAGAGTCAAGCGGTGGGCCAGGATTATCGGGTCACACCCCGGAACCGGAACTTCCAAAATTGGAAATTCCTCGGCCCCTGGATCCCAGATCAGGTGAGGGTTCGGATTCAATTCCACCCACCCACCCAAACATAAGCGATCTTTCCCACATCAGGCAAGAGCCCCAGGAAACAGTACATCACTATTGGGCCATATTCCTCCTTGCGATGAACAAGGCTAAGGACTGTCGCGAGGAAGACACAATCCTATTTTTCTGCAATAATTGCACGGACAAGGGAATCCTTAATGCCATAAATCACCGTGAGATAACACGCTTCGCTGACTTGGCGTCGATAGTATGAAAGTACTGTGCGATGGAAAGTGCCTGGAAAACCGAAATAAACTTTTGGGATAATCCGGCCCTGAATACAAACCCAGTCCGAAACAAAAGGGTGCATTATCATAATACACCCGGGTCAACTACCAAAAAGCAAAAACCCTCTACAGGGTATGGAACCGTACTGGAAGGATGGCTCAATGGACCCTGCAAAATTCATAGTACAGCGGATACAATACCAACGCACAGCCTTAGAGCATGTTGGATACTCCAGCAGGTGGCCAAAAGTGGTGAGGATCTACTTCTCCCAAATACCACAGAGCACCATCCCGTGGATAACAATACGGTGTTAATGGTCTTTGAGACCTTCGCGTCAAATAATAGACGCAAGCGAACACTCCGCAGCATGGCTGAAATCTGCCACGTAGCAGCAATAAATCCATGGAGTGATACAGCTATTACCTTCAATGCCAGTGACGAACCTAAATTCTGAACAGCCCGAGCACCAGCCGCACTGGTCCTCAGTCCAATCGTGGACGGCTTTCGACTCACCAAAGTACTCATGGACGGCGGCAGCGGATTAAACCTCATCTATGAGGAAACTCTTCAAAAGATGGAAATAGACTGGAACCGCATTGAGCAAAGTAGCACAACCTTTAGAGGAATCATCCCCAGTCGGGAAGCACACTATGCTGGGAAAATCACACTAGATGTGGTATTCGGCACGCCGGATAATTACAGGTCCGAAGAAATTACATTCCAAGTGGCCCCGTTCAGCAGTGGTTATCACGCTCTTTTAGGACGGGAGGCATTCACAATCTTCCAAGCCGTACCCCATTACGGGTACATGAAGTTCAAAATGCCCGGGCCCAACGGAATCATCACTCTCGCCAGCGATCCGGACACAGCACTCTGCACTGAAAACAAAACAGCCGCATTGGCCCTCGAGGCATTATCCGAAGCCTTCTCGGCCGAGGAATTAACCACGCTACGCTCCACAGTGGACAGGGACGACGTGATACTCGACAAGAGATCCAAGTCCACCTCTTTTAAACCAGCGGATGAAATAGTCAAATTCCAAGTCCACCCAACGGACCCTACAAAAACAGCCTCCATCGGGGCACAGCTAAGCCCCGCTGTGGACGCCGCACTACGAGAGTTCCTGCGTGAGAACTGGGATATATTATCCTGGCATCCCTCAGACATGCCAGGAATCCCATGCAGGCTGGCCGAGCATAGCCTCAATATCCTAAAGGGATTCAAGTCGGTCAAGCAAGCTCTTCGGCGTTTCTCCGAACCTAAGAGACATGCCATGGGAGAGGAACTAGCCAAGTTATTGGAGGCCGGATTCATCAAAGAAATAAAACACCCGGACTGGATAGCAAACCTGGTGATGGTACCAAAGAAGGACAAATCCTGGCACCTTTGTCTCGATTTCAAAGACCTTAATAAAGCTTGCCCAAAGGATCCCTTCCCCCTCCCACGCATCGATCAAATTATTGATGCTACCGCAGGACACGAGTCATTGTGTTTCCTCGACACATACTCCAGTTACCACCAAATCAAGATGGCGGAGTCCGACCAAGCCGCAACGACATTCATCACACCATACGGTCCCTTCTGTTTTAACACAATGCCTTTTGGGCTCAAGAACACCGGCGCAACATATCAGCGCATGATTCAGACATGTCTGGAGAATCAAATCGGCAAAAACAATAGAGGCATACGTAGATGATGTGGTTGTTAAAACCAAACACGTCGACTCTTTGATAGACGACTTGAGGCTCACATTCGACAACCTCCGAACATACGACATCAAGCTCAATCCGGAAAAATGCATTTTCGGCGTACCAGCCGGAAAGCTCCTGGGTTTCATTGTCTCCAGTAGAGGTATCGAAGCTAATCCGGCCAAAATCCGAGCTTTGTCACAGTTGGCTACACCAACAGACCTCAAACAAATCTAGAAGTTAACTGGATGCGTGGCGGCTCTAAGCCGCTTTATCTCCCGCTTAGGAGAAAAAGCTTTACCCCTTTATCGCCTTCTTCGGCGCACCGAACACTTCGAGTGGACGGATGCTGCCACAGCCGGATTGGAAGAAATAAAGGCCATTTTGGCAACAAACCCAATCCTGGCCGTGCCAAACATTGGCGAACCAATGCTATTGTAAATTGCGGCAACTCATCAAGTTGTAAGCGTAGTGCTCGTCGTCGAACGAGAAACCGCCGGACATAAATTCCCTCTTCAAAAGCTGGTATACTATGTATCAACTGTCCTCACTCCATGCAAATCACGGTACCCACATTATCAAAAGATAGCCTATGCGGTATTCATGGCGTTCCGGAAGCTACGACACTACTTTCAAGAGTGTTCGATTACGGTAGCCTCGGAAGTGCCACTTAATGATATTATAAACAACCGCGACGCTACGGGCCGGATTACCAAATGGGCCATTGAGCTCCTCCCGTTCGACATAACATACAAACCCCGACGAGCCATTAAATCGCAAGTATTGGCCGACTTCGTCGCCGAATGGACGGAGGCCGAACTCCCTAAAGAGTATGGCGCATACTCCAACTAGATCATGCACTTCGACGGTTATAAATTGCTAGCCGGTCTAGGGGCTGGCGTCGTCCTGACATCCCCTACCGGGGATACCGTTCAGTACGTACTGCAAATATTGTATACAGACTCCAACAATGCAGCCGAATACGAAGCTCTGTTGCATGGTCTTCGGATGGCAGTCTCCATGGGCATTCAACGCCTGGAGGTGCGTGGGGATTCAAACCTCGCAATATCCCAAATAAATGGAGACTTTGATGCCAAGGATCCGAAAATGGCGGCCTATCGAAACGTCGTCCTAAAAATGTCAGCTCGGTTCGAGGGGCTCGAATTTCACCATGTGGCTCAAGAAAACAATCAGGCGGCGGATGTCCTCGCCCGCATCGGCGTAAAATGCGATACGGTCCCCCCAACATATTTTTGGAAAGGCTGTTCAAGCCATCCGTAGTATGGGAAGGAGACACCGGTAACAATAGTCCGGACCCGGCCAAAATGCCCAATACCGAATACTCTGACACAATCGGAGGCCCTGCCACCGAAATAACACCTTCAACCCATGTAATAATGGCCATTATTGCCCCATGGACAGAACCATTCCTGGCCTACCTAACTAAACAGGAACTTCCAGAGGACCAAAATGAGGCACACTGCATAGTGCAGCGATCCAAGGCCTACAGGGTCCATGAGGGAGAATTGTAAAAAAAAGCACTACCGGAGTCCTTCAAAGGTGCATCTCTGAAGAGGAAGGGCGGAATCTTTTGGCAAAAATTCACGCCGGACTCGGCGGTCATCACGCCGCAGCCCGGGCCCTTGTAAGCAAGGTCTTCCGCACAGGATTCTATTGGCCAACAACCCGGGCAAACGCACAGGACTTGGTCCAACGTTGCGCCGGTTGCCAGCTCTTTGCAAATCAAAGCCACATGCCACCCACCGCCCTCCAAACAATCCCCATTACATGGCCCTTTGCGGTCTGGGGGCTTGACATGGTTGGACCCCTTAAAGGGGGAACCCACAAGAAAAAATACTTACTGGTCATGGTGGATAAATCCACCAAATGGATAGAGGACAAACCTGTTAAAACAGCCGAATCCGGACCGGTGATAGACTTCATATCCGGGGTTGTACACCGTTATGGCGTCCCCCACAGCATCATCACTAACAATGGCACGAACTTCACGGCCGATGAGGTAAAACTCTGGTGCATCAAAATGGGCATCAAGCTCGATTATGCTTCAGTCTATCACCCACAAACCAACGGTCAAGTCGAGCGAGCAAACGGTCTTATAATGAGCGGCATTAAACCCAGATTAGTGCATTCCTTAATGGAGTCTGACACGCACTGGGTAGAGGAGCTCGACTCCGTACTCTGGGGGCTGCGGACCACGCCGAATCGTAGTACCGGATATACACCGTTCTTTATGGTGTACGGCACAGAGGCAGTCTTGCCCTGCGACATAATTCATGACTCACCTTGAGTGCGCATGTACGAAGAAAGAGAAGCCGAGCTCGATCGGTAGGACACTCTGGACACCTTGGAGGAGGAGCGCGACGTAGCCAAAGCCCGTTCCGCATTTTATCAGCCACAGGCTCGCAGATACCAAAGCAGAGAAGTACGGGCCAAAACTTATAACGTTGGCGAACTAGTTCTACGCCTGCCGGATAAGAAAATGAACAAGCTCGAGCCCAAATGGGAAGATCCCTTCATTATTGACCAAGTTTTGACCGGTGGAGCGTACCGACTGCGGGATGCATCGACTAGTTGACTCGAGCCAAACCCACGGAACGCGGACAGGCTCCAAAGATTCTACGCCTAGCACCGGTGATAGACTTCATATCCGGGGTTGTACACCGTTATGGCGTCCCCCACAGCATCATCACTAACAATGGCACGAACTTCATGGCCGATGAGGTAAAACTCTGGTGCATCAAAATGGGCATCAAGCTCGATTATGCTTCAGTCTATCACCCACAAACCAACGGTCAAGTCGAGCGAGCAAACGGTCTTATAATGAGCGGCATTAAACCCAGATTAGTGCATTCCTTAATGGAGTCTGACACGCACTGGGTAGAGGAGCTCGACTCCGTACTCTGGGGGCTGCGGACCACGCCGAATCGTAGTACCGGATATACACCGTTCTTTATGGTGTACGGCGCAGAGGCAGTCTTGCCCTGCGACATAATTCATGACTCACCTTGAGTGCGCATGTACGAAGAAAGAGAAGCCGAGCTCGATCGGTAGGACACTCTGGACACCTTGGAGGAGGAGCGCGACGTAGCCAAAGCCCGTTCCGCATTTTATCAGCCACAGGCTCGCAGATACCAAAGCAGAGAAGTACGGGCCAAAACTTATAACGTTGGCGAACTAGTTCTACGCCTGCCGGATAAGAAAATGAACAAGCTCGAGCCCAAATGGGAAGATCCCTTCATTATTGACCAAGTTTTGACCGGTGGAGCGTACCGACTGCGGGATGCATCGACTAGTTGACTCGAGCCAAACCCACGGAACGCGGACAGGCTCCAAAGATTCTACGCCTAGCACCGGACTCTATGTTAGTCCCCTCCCTTTGTCCATTTTCTGCATATACATCATCTATCTTGTTTCCCTTTCTTTCTTTCTCTTATTATTTCTCTAGGCCTCCAAGGGTCACCTTGTGCCTCACTTGTACATTATAGATGCGCTAGCCGCACTCTTCATACCTGGGGGCTTCTTTCACAGAAGCTTAAATTATTTATCTGGGCCTCACGCCTAACACATGTGTTATACTTCCGCATGTACCTTTTTTCACCATTATATGCATCAATATGACTTAAGTTTTGGCCAAGCTGGGTTGCCTGGCTCTTGTATTTATGCCCTACGTTCCCATTAATTCGGCTAGGGCATAAGGGAAGCACCTCTATGATTGTTACTGCCGGGTCAGCCGGATATGTACCTCAGGCTGGGTGAAGCCGAAAGCTAGCGTTCTTAAGGGAATATTCGGTCGGTGAACAAACGATGATTTTTATTTATTGTCCATATCTACCCCCAGATGCTTTTTCTGCGTTTATTATTGCAGTCCGGACATGCACTTTAGGGCATGCTTACCCAGGGAAAGGAACCCTTAACGGAACTATTCTCCCTGGAAGATGTTTCTTACTACCCATGTAATATAACATAACTAGTTAGGCACCTGTCTGATAAAGCACTAATGACCCCTTGCCTGGTCTCCACGCATACCTCGGTTCTTATATAACTGAGCGGGTATTCGGATACACTCCGGACTATTGGGCCCGGAGGTTGAAGCGAAAAGGTCCACAACGACAAATGATCTACAATCCGGCTAGAAGGCATTATACATGTCACTTTAATTACATAGTCATGCAGACTGACTAAATTCCTCTTCTATACCATCCAACAGGCGGTCTAGCTTACAATCCTGTTGGGAATACTTTGCAGCTAATTCTACTTGCCCATAAACTAAGCTAACGGGGATCTCTTTTCCGTCGGGCCCCACAGGTCCGACCTCGGCCATGTGATTTGGGTCTGCCTTGGTATACCGAGTCTTCACCATGGCCTAGGCCTCTCTGGCACCCTGTCGGCAGGCCGATATCTTCCATAATCGGAGGCGCCGCCATGCTCCCTTGAGCTTCTCCGTAAGCTCTGGAATGCCCTCTGGCAGGGAGACGGATGGCCACAAAGCCTGGGCAACACCTTGCATCACCTGCCAAACTTGTTCGTGCAGATGTGACAGCTCGGATAGAAGATCACCCGCAGACCCGGGCATTTCCTCTGCAGGACGACCCGTCAGCATACCTACAAACATAACGCTGTTAGTCGGCTTCTTCGCCGAATTCCTTTAAAAGGATTCATTCAAGCACTTACTGAAAATGCCGCGCCAAAGCCGCTTATTCTCCTTCTCAGAGTCGGCAAGCTGGCCCCGAACGTCTTTTAGTTCCACGCTCAGCTTAATATTGGCGTCCTGGAGATTGTTTTTCTCCTGCCTAACCTCAGTCAGCACACGTTTGCCAGCCTCTAGCTATTGCATAGCATGTTGGTCCTCCGGATTTTCTCCGGATTCATCTACAACATCTGTTGTTAGATGTGCAGCCATGCCGCACATTATATGGTAACTATCACTCTTTAAAATAAATGTTACCAGCAGGTGACTTTTTCGGTTCCTGCAATGCGGCCACAGCAGCCCGTAGTTGGGTCTTGCATTCCTCTAGCACCTGTGTTAGCCTAGTATTCTTCTCTGTAAGAACCTGCACAATAAAGATGATCCTTAAATCAGTTCTGCTAACTGTTTCAAGTCTCAGGGGCTATTGATACATATGAATCGTCAGATTCACTTACCCGTACATCCTTTACATATTGATCCATGGCTCTGGCTAGGACATCTTGAGCAGCACAGAGGTACGCCTCTCCAAAATTAAAGGCATCAAATGCCTCTGGTGAGAAACAAGCATCCCGGAGTATGGCTCGGTGGCGCCTATGGCTCATGGCGCTTTCCACTTCTGAGTTAGTAGCGGATAATCTATCCGCATCCTCCGTAGGGGGATTATCCGGAGCCTGCCCCATATCGTCTTCCGCCTCTATGTCTGGTCCTGGCGCCCGGCTGGTGGAAGCATGATTAGTGACATCGCCGGACATATTCCGGCGAGCATTTTTTCTGTTAAAGAAACGCGGGCGTCATTATATTTCAAGAAAGACGATAACCACGGAGCGGGGTTTGTTATACCTTTGCACTGGCGTTTCCATCCTAACCGCCTTCCTTTTTGGCCTACCCGGCCTCGGTGCCTCCTGTTGGCGCGTTGCCGTGGGTTTGGCAGGGCGTCCCGAATGCCTTCCCTGTAAAATGCCATGTCTATATGGTGGGTGAAGTGTCTAAAATGGGATCCTAGTTTTGGAGTTGGTATTTTTTGTTTTTCTTACGTGCGATGCAGGGAGCAGTCCGGGATAGTCGGCTGTAATTGCCACCATGGCATCGTCGCAGCTTAACTGATAGAACTGCCAGTCTATCAGCTCCATGGATATAACTGAATCTTCTTCGAGTCCGGAGTCGAGGGCCCGGTCAGTGTCCTCCGGTTGTGGAGAAGGGCTGCTGACCTCCTTTATGGCTTTTCGCAGTTCCTGCCGCAAAGTGGCAAGGTGAATACTTACGACAAAGAATGCGGGAAAAATGGGAGCAGGGAGATATAACTTACCCAGCTTGGAGGATTATACATGGAGAATCCATCCCGTGGCTTGATGCGGGTGAACTCCTCCTCCTCACCCTTGAACAGTTCGGACAGAATCTTCGCTAGAGCGGCAGCATTGTCCGGACCCTTACGCCCGCAACGGGTGGCGTCATCCGCCCCATTATAACACCACAAGGGGTGCCCACGATATTGAAGTGGCTAAACTCCCCGCATTATGAAAATCGACATAACTTTGATTATTGTCAATCCTGATCGAGCCAGTGCTTTGATCCAGTTCATCAGATAAAGGACTTCTCCGTTGTCATCAGATAAAGGACTTCGGCGCTTCTTCAGAGGAGCATTGTGGAACTCAGGAAGACCCCACCGAACAGGGTCTGGAAGGGGGACGTCCTCCATGTAGAACCATTCTGAAGGCCAGTCTTCGGACGACTTCTTTGGGGTACCGGACAGGTATCCGGTATCGGCGATGCGCCATGTTTCGGCTCCACCCACTTGATAAAGTGATTCCCTCTGAGTGCGAGGGACAAGGCAGAATAGCCTTTTCCACAGCTCGAAGTGAGCCTCACAGCCCAGGAACAACTCGCAGAGAGCAACATAGCCGGCGATATGTAGAATGGAGGCAGGGGTGAGATTGTGTAATTGGAGGCCGTAGAACTCCAGGAGCCCACGGAGGAACGGATGAATTGGAAATCCGAGTCCCCTTAGTAAATAAGGAACAAGGCAGACCCATTCTCCCATGGAGGGACAAGGAAGGCTCTCCGCTTGCGCCCCGCCATTGTAGGTGGCGAGCCCGGCTCGAACGGGCACCATATACGCTGGAGGGAGAAATCCCTTAGTCTGCAGCTCGACTAATCGACTTTGCGGGACTGAACACCTCTCCCAATCACCGGGCTTAGGCCTACGGGGGCGGGAGGAGGAGCTGCGGAGGTCGGCCATGCTGGAATGGATCTTTCCGAAGCATGCTCTGATAAATTCTCGCTGGGGGAGGATGATATGGATCGGATCTAAGAATCCCCATCCCTTTAATAGACAATTTATTTATTTGGCTAGGGGGGCGAATGTAAAAATGCCCTGGCGCCTCGTATTCATTCGACGCGTGGGAGATAGCCCTTATTGGGCACAAAAGCCGAGAGGTTCAACATTTATGGAGCCGGACACTGCTTACGAACACTTGAAAGTTCGAGAAGAACCCTCCTTGCAATGCCGAAGACAACACTGCGCGCCGGACTCATCGTCATTGAAGCCTGGTTCGGGGGCTACTGAGGGAGTCCTGGATTAGGGGGTCTTCGGATAGCCGGACGATATCCTTCATCTCATGTCCGGATGGGACTCTACTTGGCATGGAAGGCAAGCTAGGCAATATGGATATGTATATCTCCTCCTTTGTAACCGACCTTGTGTAACCCTAGCCCTCTCCGGTGTCTATATAAATCGGACGGTTTTAGTCCGTAGGACAGCATACAGTCATACCATAGGCTAGCTTCTAGGGTTTAGCCTCTCTGATCTCGTGGTAGATCCACTCTTGTACTACCCATGTCATCAATATTAATCAAGCAGGACGTAGTGTTTTACCTCCATCAAGAGGGCCCGAACCTGGGTAAAACTTCGTGTCCCCTACCTCCTGTTACCATCCGCCTAGACGCATAGTTCGGGACCCCTACCCGAGATCCGCCGGTTTTTACACCGACAAAGGGGCTCCTGAACCGTTTGTGATAGAACATTATCGTAGACGATAATTTTTGGAAAACATGTGCGATGGAGTCTAGCATGGCAGACGGGTTACGCAGAAAACTCATGTGTAATAGGTCACAAATCGCACACAGTTCATATGTTTGCCCATGTGCCTTACATACTGTTTCCCAAACGGTTTGTTACGACAGACCGTATGGTTTCACTACGTCATTAGAAACGCTTAATCACCGATACCAGTACCACACGTGCGAAAGAATTTAGTGTGTGCTGCATCGCACACGATTACATTTTGGAAGGCCTCTGGATCACTGTTCCATATCCCCGACGGTTTCTGGGTCGTGTGGGAAGGACCCCATATCACACACACTCACTTGGTGACGGTTCCGAAGGCCGTCGCGGAAAGGATTTAAAAACCATTTGTTTAGGACCGACGTGCACCAGTGACTTTATGTTGTCAAATAATAATTCCTTGAAAAGTGTTGGTATGGAGGGACCCGTGGATACGGTTAGCCATGGAAAGTGAAAGTATGGTGGCAAAAGGAATAAACTTTATTTTCTGTTTGGGAACCGCCTATGATATATCTAAGCATGGAAAGTATTGGGAACTCTAAGTCGTTTTTGTTGGTGGGGTGGATACACCTCCCAAAATGTTTTTATCTCTAAGTTTTTTGCTTTGAGCTCTGGCACCTCTACAAATCCCTACTTCCCTCTGCGAAGGGCCTATCTTTTCCTTTATGCAATTTTTATTTTGAATTTGAGTCTCCATCTTCTCTTACAAAAGCACCAACTAGGAGGCAATATGATCTTACTTGAGTATTGGACATAGCTAATATGCGAGTGTGTTTCGTGAATTGATCAATGGTTGAGCATGATGGGCTAGGGATAGCTTATTTTAGCATTGATATTTTGAGAGACATGGTTGTTTGTTGATATGCTTGGTATTTAAATTATCATGTCAAAACTAGACTATTGATTTGAACAATATAAAATTCCAAATGTCCATGCTATAAAGAAAGAAATATGATATGACATGTTAGGAAGCATTCCACATCAAAAATTCTGTTTTTATCACTTCCCTACTCGAGGACGAGTAGGAGTTAAGCTTGGGGATGCTGATACGTCTCCAACGTATCTATAATTTTTTATTATTCCATGTTGTTATATTATCAATCTTGGATGTTTTATAATCATTTTATAGTCATTTTATATCACTACTGCAGGATGCTGCTAACGCGACACTACGATCAGATACCCTTCGACGAAACTGTGTGCGATGCAATAATCGCAAACGATGGTGTAAAAACCGTCAAAAAAGGTGCAAAACATTTGTGATGGAGGATGCATCAAACACGATTCAGATTTTAATTGTGTGTGTGATTCAGGGCATACAATTCAGTTCAATTAACTGTTTTCGATGAGGAGGAACAAAAGAAATGGGCAGCCAGGTGAAGGTGTGTGCGATGTACAGCATATGGTTCAATCGGATGAACTGTTTGTGATTACGCAACACAAAAGAAACGGTCAGCCAGATAAAGGTGTGTGCGATGTACAACATACAGTTCACTCGGATGAACTGTTTGTGATTAGGCAACACAAAAGAAATGATCAGACAGATCAAGGTGTGTGCGATATATGACATGCGGTTCACTCGGATAAACTGTTTGTGTTGAGACAAGAGAACATAAATGGTTCAATATAACAAATACCATAAATATTGCAAGGTTCAAATTCAAAGATTACAATGCCCAAATTCAAACATTGCAAACCGCGTCATTTTTGAAAAGGGATCAGCCACTGACAAGTCATGTATGGGTTTGACACAATGACTTCCAATTGCTTTGCCATATGCTCTTCCAATACGAAGTTTGGCATTTTTGAGGCACTTCCATTCCGCAGTACCTGCTGGCTCTGATAATCATACCATTGATCTTTCCTAATTAAATGCATGTTCAACCTCAGTACCCTCAGCACCTTTGCTCTGGCAAGGAAGAACCTGGCGAGTGTAATCTCCGGTAAGGTCCGTTGGTAGGAGTTCAAAGTAATTTTTGAGAGATGCAGATCCATGCATTCGATGTGATTGTCGTCATAAACATTGTCCACCTCCGGGCCTATTATTATCTGCAAAAGAAGAGAACGTGTTAGTGCCTACATGCAGTTTTGAACACTGCTACACGCCCGTTTGGTTTGCAGGATTTGTAAAATGCACCAATGTGCCATCTTCAATCTGGCATGATTAACATGGGCATTTGATTACAATCTAGAAACATGTAGCCTTCTTCACAAGAGGTTGGATTGGATGAAAAAATCCCTAAGAAAACTAGGACAGATGAATCCAAAGGAGAAATGCTTATGGATGATTGTAACCATATGAATGAAGCAACCAATACGGGGTGGGGGTGTATGTCCTAAAATCCTCCAAAATTCCTTCAGAAATCATAGTACATTGTCATTGTAAACTTGGGAAAAGGTGAAAAAAATTGAACTCCCTTATGGTTAACATTTAATGGGAAAGGAACATCACCTCGATATACGGCTTCGACAGGCACGAAAAGCATCTCAGGCAACTGACAATTTGGTCCAGGTTGGGGCCAACAGATTCTAGTTCCAAGACCTTCACTGTTCCCAGAGTCTGGGTGAAGCTTCGCTGGATGACAGACGAACATTCATCTTAAAAACTAGAAATAATGTTGATATCAAGAAGGAGAGGTATATAAGGTGACTGTTGTACCTGAAAGTTGTAGTATTTGACAGACGAGTAGCCCACCACTTTCAATTTCAACGTAGAAATGACAATGATTCTTGTTGGACCTTGTTGATCAACTACAAGTAATCTCTCAAGTGAAGGTGTGTCCTGGATGACCATATTGTGGTCCACCTTTTGTGATCTCTCGTTGCAGCACCAGCAACACACATAAATAGTCTGGAGAGTCCTGGAGGTGATGTGCAAGGTACTCGACCAATTCATCACCTAAAGACGAAGGAACTCGAGTGCAGTACAGTCGCGGAGCATGCGCTCCATGTCATCCTTTGGGATGTGGACGGCGACGAGCTCGAGGTGCTTCAGTCATGGTAGAAAAAGAGCAGGCACATCATTAAGGGGGGATGGCAGTTCATGAACTTGGCGATGCGCAGCGTGGGCGCGAAGCGGAGCGCGAACGTTGGCAACAAGCGCATATGCCCATCATTATAACTTAGCTTCTCGACCTGATCTATGGCGGGGGATCAGAACCACTCGTCAAGCTTGGCTCGGTCCTTGCCTTTGGAACCGAACTTGCCCATGATAAGGCCTTTGATTGGGCCATCGTGACTGCCGAGGATCTGGGATAACGGATCCAAGCTTTGGCGATAGCCATGGAAGAGCTTGTGGGCATCGAGGAGGTCAACAGGGGTGCGCAGCCATAGGGTGTGCCACCACCGGGAAAGGGCGGCTGTCCTCGCCCGATATTTGATTGGGAGGAGGGATATGATGACTATCAACATATCATCGGGGAGGTTGTTGATGAAGTCTAGGCCTGCTGGAGTCGCTTGCGGTTCTTTCTCGACCCGCCTCCGCTTGTTGGCAGCCTCGTTCTACACCTCGTCGTCGGCGACGGAAACCTCTGTGTCCATATTCATGCCATGCTCTGGTGCTTCAGCAGCCCCGGCGTTGCCACTCCTTCCGATGGGGCACTTCGGCGGCATCCTCGTACACTAGCGGCTTTGAGGACTCAGAGCGGCGTCGAGGATGCGGGCGGAGAGAGAGGAATTGCGTGTGTGGCGAGGATGGGGGTACAGCCACTCGGCGGCACCATTAATATAGACCAGTGGGAGCAAGGCGGGCGGCGGTCCAAGGCTGTCTTGCTTCCCGGTGAGAACAACTGCTTAATCTCTAGTATGAATGAAATCTATGCTTAATTACTGAATTTTAGTTGCAAAAAATAGATAGTGCTATTGATTTTTAGCTGTATATTTTGACAAATCGCAGTGTCTCCTGACTTAGCACCGAAGTCTGGCTTTAATTTGTATACCGTAATCTGAACCGTTTGCATTGAAGAGATGCACAGATCATGTGTTGAACAACTTGTACGCTTCCTGGTGAGCCTGCGCACCTGACTGCGCTCGCACGCCTCTCGTCCAGTCAAGCAGCTATCCACACGGCACCTCCTATAGCCATTAAAACCAAGACACGTGGCGTCACATAAATGGTTAACAGAACACACATGGTTTGAATTATACAAACGTTTGAGATATTAAAGTGGCAGCTATTTTTTCAAATGCCTTTGTTGGTTGTCATTATTCGAGTGCGCCTTCTCTCAAAATGGACACGAAAAATACCACAACATGTCGGGTGCCCTTCCATGATAGCTTGCCAAGTTTCATGAATTTCAGATGAGTTTTAGATTTACTAGAATTTAAATAAAGTATCTCGACATTTTGCTGGCAATCAACAGTGCCCTGGTGTTTGAAATTCATTCCCATTTCTTGCATGCACCCAAGGACACATATTTGATTTTTCAACCAATTTATATGCACTGGAGCATGTGCATGTAGTTCAAATTTCACTTATGCACATAAATGCATTGAAAACTCAGTTAATGCATAAAAATGTCGAAACAAACCCTGAAAAATCACAAAAAATAACACAACACTCTTGTTGTTCTATGTTGACGCGAGAATTTTTTGAAAGCAATAAGAGGCAATGGATATTGTTTCGTCCCCAAAGGTGGGGGGTTCCCTACCGAGACCATCATGCTTGTTGTGAGAAGCTATGGTTTGTGAGAAGCATATACCCAAACCTGCCCCAAATGGGACAAAAAATTTACCATGACATGTTGATGCCGCTCCATGATAGCATGCCAAGTTTCATGAATTTCAGATGAGTTTCGGATTTAATAGAATTTAAAAACCAGGTATCTCAATGTTTGCGGCCAAGTGACGGTGGCAGGATGTTTGGCATTCATTCCCATTTCTTGCATTGGACCTAAGCATGCACCCAAGGACAAAGATTTGATTTTTCAACCAGTTTATATGCACTAGAGAATGTGCATGTAGTTCAAATTTGAATTATGTACATAAATGCATTGAAAACTCAGTTAATGCATAAAAATGTCCAAATGAACACTGAATAACTCCAATTCTTTTATGATCACTGCAGATAAAAGGCCTAGCAATTCAAAAACCGTCCATGGTCGCTTAGTGTAGTTATGTAATTCAAATCAAGATGAAAAATTAAGTAGATCCCACACGGTTTATTATAACCAACCGTGTGAGATGCAACACAAAATATCTTGGAGCACCGTCGTAGTATAGTATGCATACGGCTTACGCGAGAAGGTGCGACGGCTACACTCCATAGCCCGCTCTGAATAAGGGACCGTGTCTGATGACACTTTGTGCACCAGTTTTGCACTGAAGCGGTTCAAAATTTTCGGCTTCGGCAGAAATATCTACCTCCCCGCCCTCCTTACCAAAAGCCATATTTCCCCTGTTTTCGCCTTCCTTTCCAAGTTGAAACCTTCCTCCTTGCTTGCAGCGCCGCCTCCTCGCTGGTGACCCTCCTTCACGCTGCTCGGCCTCGCCTATCTAGGCAGGTAACCCACAGCCGACCCCCATCCTCCTCCTCCTCCTCCTTCCACATCCCACATGCCCCGACCGCCGGCACGAGCACGACACCTTCCACCCAAATCATCGACCCCTCCACCAAATAAGCGCCGGCCTAAGCCATGGTGCACGCAGTATAGCCAGGACCTCAAGGAGCATTTGCAGCGGAGAAGCAAATCGCGGCTGCATGCGCGGATGAGGTCGCGATGGCTGCCATTCGTGCCGACCCCCAGATCTTGGAGGAGCACCTCACCGTCGAGGCCATCGTTGATGCCTCGCGCGCCAACGCCGCAACGCGTTGGCTGCTTTAAACGATAGTTCGTGGCGTTTTCTTGAGGCAACTGGCGGTGCCTTCGATGAATACTACAAGGTGTTTTCTCAGCATGCACGTGCTTACCTCATCTCGAGAGCTAGCAGGTGGGTGCCCGGAGCGGCTCAGGCAGCTCACCACTACAACAAGGGCACCCACGACGCGGAGGCCTCGCCCTCTTCCATGTCCAAGGAGCCAGTCATCATTGATATCTCCGACAATGAGGAGTAGCTTGTCTTATTAGCTCACTATAAGGACCAATGTTTAGTTTTCTAGCTACTGCCTTTCCTTAACAAATTCTAGTGAATTGTGCTATCTACTTTTACCTTGCAATCTTCTGCTATAGTGTATATGTTCTATATGTCGTGCAATGTGGTGTTCAGTTACCTGCTTGGTTCAATTCTGCAAATGTGATGTTCAATTCTTCAGGGTGCAATATTTTCAAGTTGTTAAGCATGCTTGGTTTGGTTAACTGTCTGATCTTCTATTAGGAGTATGTTATATTGTGCAATGTGGTGCTCAGTTAACGGCTAATTTTTTAAATAATACATTTTTTTATTAATTTGCACAAATATTATGCACAAAAAATAATTTTCGAAAATAATACACCGTCGGCCCGCAGCCGGCCGAGTGGACCTAGTCGGCCCACGGCAGGCCGACTGAGACCCTATCGGCTAGCTGCTGGCCCACAAGTGCAGGTCCAGTCGGCCAGTAGTGGGCCGATAGAGCCTAATTGGCCTGCTGTGGGCCGACAATGACTAATTGGCCAGCTGCGGGCCGACAGGGACTAATTGGCCTGCTGTGGGCCGACCGGTGCATGCCACCATTTTTTTTCCCGAACGCTCCCTGGATTTTTTTTATAAACTATGACGTATTTCGTGCAACCCTTTGCCCGTAATATTTTCTCGCCATATGTTCGCGCCAACTCTTTCCCGCCACCCATTTCCCGCCATACCGCAGTCGTTCTTTCCCGCCATTTTCTCATCCCTACCTATAAAACCCCCTTCAGACAGAGGAGGATAAGCATTCCAGTGTAGTGTAGTTGAGATGTCCCATTATCCTTTCGATCGTAGTTTTCACCCTGAGATGGCAGGACTCTTCTGAGGCTAGCTACCGATTTCAGGGTGGACAATAGGATAGTTCCATGGGACGAACTGACCGGTAGTGACACCATAATGAATGAGTTGGCTCACGAATTACGTATGTCTGGGTGGCCTGAAAGGACCTATGAGGAGGTACGTATAGAACTTCTTAGGTTGCATGCAAGGTGGAAGAAGGTAGTGGAGCCGAAGAGTGAAACTTTCAGAAGGACTGCAGAAAAGCATCCATTTTTATGGACTGAGGAGAGCGAGGACGAAGATGATATCTTCATGCCGCCGCTTCCTGGTTCTGCATCGTCAAAGAGCAAGAGTTTTGCATCGTCCAAGGGCAAGAGTACTACATCCTCGAAGGGCAAGAGTTCTGCATCGTCCAAGGGTAAGAGTTCTGCATCCTCGAAGGGCAAGAGTTTTGCATCGACGGAGGATGACGATGATGACTTCATGTAGTTTTTATGATGTATGTTGTAAGTTTAGTCGTGTGTACCGTTAATTTAGATGTAGTTCTATCTAGTTGTTTATACTGTCTTGTTGTACGAGCATTATGTTCTATCTAAATATGATGTTGTAGTTCGGATAACAGAGTACTAAAATAGAGTAGGCATATGTCTCATACATAAGTACATAGTCATTTGTCTCATACATAGAATAGACATAAGTCTCATACATAAGTAGATGGTCATGTCTCTACTGATAGATGGAAGCGTCAGTGACGATGTCTGGCCTGGCGGGGAGGCGGATCTGGAAGCGGCGACCATCCCAACCTGTTAGGTGGCCTAATGTTACGAGGAGGAATTTCAAACTCTCCCTGGTCATGCTGTGTATCCTGTGTGGGGCCTGGTGGAGGAGTCGAATACATGTTCATCCACCGGGTGTGCTGCGACATCTGAGCATGTATGTTCTCCTTGGGATGTTGATCACTCCCCCACGTATCATGTGATGCTGACATAGACGCATGATATCCGTAGGCTCCTGCACGATGGAACGTTTAGTCATTAAGAATGAGGTCGCCTCAATTAATATTGAAAACAATAAAAATGAAGACACTTACCTGCTGGTTGTGACGGCTGCTCTGGCTCAAACACGAAGCTCGGCGAGGGACTGTGCTGCTGTGGCTGTGGAGAAAACACGAAGCTCGACGAGGGACCGTGTTGCTGTGGCTGTGGAGAAAACACGAAGCTCGACGTGGGACCATATTGCTGTGGTTGCTGCCACGTTGAACTGCCAGGTTGGTCAGGACGGGGTGGCCTGGTTGTTGGCTGATGTGCTAGACGTGGACGTGGTTGATGTCAGTGCATGGAGTGACGTGGCTGCTGCTGCTGGTGCTGAACAACATCGGTTCTCCGGGTGCACGTGGTAGCCTCGTACACAGTCCGTATCTTGTTCTGAATTCGTTCCAAGAAGGGCTGTAGCACTGGACGGTGCTGAAGAAGAGGTCCAGACGACAGTGATCGTCCAAAGGTGGTCACGTCCTGGTAGAGTTCATGTGTCAAGGTAGCCTGCAAATTTCCATGATGATTAATAATGTATGTCTCTTGCACGTCAAAGTATGTGACAACATTACTTAAAGAAAATATATCTTACCACGTACTGCCTAGAGCCCGAAGTGTCATAGCTCGGGTACATATCCGACGGAGTAGGATCCGGTATCTCCTCTGGGTGGGAGTGCTCAACGATGCGTAATCGTGTTCCGGTCATGTAGCGCCGCAAATAGAGATTGAATTTATCGAGATCAAAATTGTGATTCTCATGCCATAGATGTGTGTTTGCTGTCTCCCATTCTATAACATACGGCTCTAGTCTAACTAGCCAGTCAGCAGTTGTCCTGGTCATGCCCTTCCTTGTCGTCCTAAAATTGTGGTGTGTGTTCAACAATTACCTAAAGCTTCGAATGGAGTACTATGAAAGATAATGCAACATTGAAAAATTAGTTAATACCTGTGGATGTGTGCTGGCACTGGGTTCTCTATAGGGGGAGGCAGCTCCAACTACAGAAGACCAAATTGCCTCATAACCCTCTATTGTGCCATCTCCTCGACAAAGACATCGAAGATGATTTTTGATTTTGTCATCCAGTAATCTCGGTCCCTTGTGCATAGCACAGACAGGCCACTAGGGTATCTCGCTTGTATGGCTGCTTCCGTGTAGGGCTGCTAGATGACCCCGGTGTACGCATCGAACTGCTCGTTCAATGCTGTGTATGCCTTCCTGGTCTGATCACTAGCAAAGCGTCTCTGCAGAAAACAAAAGTTAGTAGCCGCTAGCATCGAACTATCTCTTGTGCAGAAAAAAGTTGCATTAAACTATAACACGGTGCATACCTCGCGACGTGTCCAACACAGACCGAAAGTAGGCATGTCGATGCCGTCAGCATCAAACATGGCGTCTATAGGCTCACGAACACGTACATCTGGTCTCCCTATAGAGAACCTCTCCCACGACCATAGCTGTAGGAATAGAGGGCATCCAAGAAGGGCTGGCTTTCTCGATGTAAGCTGGCAACCGTTGCACATACCTCGGTATGTAGCCGCTAAGACCGCCGAACCCCAACTCCTCTGTCTGATCTGATCTGCCGTCTGAGCGCTCGCTATATCGAGTGCCATAGGGATGTGGAGCGCGTTAATAGTGGTGACATGGTTCTCTGTGAACATCACCTTGCCGGAAAGCCACATTAAGTAGGCCTCCAGGCTCCGAGTGATCTGTTCTGCAGTCAACGGCACCCGAAAGTTTTGGATCTGCATTAAGCAAAGAGAAAGTTTTAGTTAGCCGCAATTATTTTCTGTAAAACCATATGCACGATAACTTGAAGATAAGAGGTTAGGGAAATTACCCGAAAATTGAGAAACCACTCATACTTAGGTCCGTGATGCTCCCATACCGGATCCGGAGCATCCGGAAAAACACCATGAAAACGTTGTGTAAGGGCTCGCTCCCAACCAGCCGGTGCATCCAACGGTCCTATGGCATGACCTGCCAACGGTAGTCCGAGCAAAGGTGACACATCCTCCGGAGTAGGAGCCATCTCTCCCCATCAGAAGTGAAACGTGTGGGTCTCTGGCCTCCAACGGTCCACTAAGCAGCTCAGCAAGGACCCGTCGATGGCGATGCGTTTCTCACCCGGGATAGACTCAACCAGACGCGCGAAAGGTAAAAGGCCGGCCCATTTCAACCTTCATCAGAGAACATTTCAGTTAGTGTCTCCCATTAATATGCATGTCAGTGTGCAAATTAATAAAACACGTACCGCTGAAGCCATCCTGGGTGTATCATCCAGTTTTCTTTAGGAGTGCGAGTGACCAGAGGCTCAAGCTTGCGCTCATACCATATCGCACCATGATGACCCCTATCAATGTCCCCATTCAGCAACCACATTTCCGACATTCCTATACATAAAAAAATCTGAACATAGTGCCACACTTAATAAAAATTTAGAACATAGTGCCACACTTAATAAAAATTCAGAACATAGTGCCACACTTAATAAAAATTCAGAACATAGTGCCACACTTAATATAAATTCAGAACATAGTGCCACACTTAATAAAAATTCAGAACATAGTGCCACACTTAATAAAAATTCAGAACATAGTGCTACACTTAATACAAATTTAGAACATAGTGCCACACTTAATACAAATATAGAACATAGTGCCACACTTAATACAAATTCAGAACATAGTGCCACAGTTAATACAAATTTAGAACATACTACTGCTAGCTTAGCTTCTTCCTCTCGCCCTTACTCCTCTACTGCCTCTTCCTCCTCGTCTTCCCCGGTTGCCTCGTCCACGCCCAGTGACGAAAGTGGGACAATTAGTGTCCCTATGGCCAAATTCATTGCACAGAATGCATTGCCTTTTCGGACCTCCTGCTTCAGATTCATCCATATCATTTCGGATGCGCCGACAATGCCGTCTGCCTCTACTTGTACGCATATGCTCTGGGTTTGGAATGTAACGCCTTTCAGCGGGGTTGACGCTGTTGAAATTACCCATTGATCGAAAACCCATCAGCTCACCTGTCCAGGTATTGAGGACAGACTCTTTCAGAAAAAATGGAGACACAAACGATATTGCGTCCATTCCAAGCTGCCCGCAAGCAGCAAGTACATGTGAGCAAGGTAGGTGAAGCAATTTCGGTTTGTTGCATGTGCACTCACACGTTGGCAAGGCTTCATTACCAATTTTCACCTCATGCGTCATCAACTCATTTGCACATCCAAATTTGTTGTGGGCTAAGCAGACCTCAAACCTTCTTTCTTGATTACCGATGGCGACTACAGTGTGTGATCTAGCTTTTTGCATCTTGTTGTCCATGTACTTCGTGACTCTTTCACAGTACCGTGTATTCGGGTTGTTGAAGATATGTTGTTCTTCTCTTTGACCTCTATCTCTGAAATACTTGACGGTGCCATAGAAAATACCCTCAACGATGGCTGTAAGTGGAAATGCCCGGTTTCCTCTAAGGACAAAGTTGTATGTTTCTGCGAGGTTTGTTGTCATGACACCGTATCGTGCTCCATGTGTGTCATGTAGCAAAGACCACCTCTCTAGAGGCTCATGATCTATCCACTGCTCGAAGGTTTTAATCGACCTCCCAAGCCTTCTCCTAGTACCAGGTGGGTCAAAGCCTCGCGGGTCACATAGCCCAATAGGCTCCTCCTCCACGGCCGTTGTTCCTGTTGCCAATTGTGCAGCTACTGCTTCAACATGTGCCCTCACCGCTGCATCTCTTGCAGCTTTCCTGTCCCTCACGTGTCTTTGCATGCACACATTAAGTCTGTCGCGTATCAAATTGTACTTCCGTAGCTGGTTCTGCTTGCAGAGTTTTTTGAACAGATTCATCAGGTTCTTATTTCTAAACTGCGAGAAGAAATTAGCCCCCAGATGGCGCATGCACCAACGGCTCTGCAAGTCCTGCCATGGAACTTGTTCCTCAGGGCCTGGGTTTGTCAGTGTCCTTATCGCACTGAGTATACCTGCATGCCTGTCATGAAGGATGCACACATTGGGCTTCTCCTTCACAACTGATATTTTCAACTGCCTGAACAACCATGTCCAACTTTCAATGTTCTCGCTCTCCACAAAAGCAAATGCGAGTGGGACGACTTGATTTTGGCCGTCTTGACCTATGGCTGTCAGGATTTAACCCTTGTACTTGCCTGTGAGAAAAGTACCGTCAACACATATCACCAGTCGGCAATGCCTGAAAGCTTCGATGCATACACCGAAAGAGAAGAAGAGACGATGCAGCACCCTCACAGTTGGGAACTCTGGCATGAACATGTCTTGGATATCGATATAGGTGCCTGGATTCCGCTGCTGCAGGGTGTGGAGGAGCTGGACAACAGAGTCATATGCATCAAAATAAGAACCAAATCTCCTCTCAAGCGCCGCATGCTTAGCCCTCCAAGCCTTGCCATAAGAAATTCTGTACTTGAACCTGGCGAAGACTTTTGTCTGGACTGCCTTCACTTCCATAGCTTTGCCCTGCACTATCTCATCATAAAACAACCGAACAATAAGCGTCGATGAAAGGTTGGCATGATCCTGAGGGATGCAGGGAATAAGACAACTGTGATTAACTAAGTCACTTATCACCCAACTTGTGCCATACTTAGGGAGAAAGCTGTGCACCCTGGCGGGACAATCTGCGTTCTTGCATACCATTGTCAGGAATTTCTAACTGGACACCTGAGCTGTGAAAACCCTTTGCGTGGACATTGCCCAGTTAATTATTGCATCTTTCAGGGCTTGCTTGTTCGGATACACAGCACCCGTCGCAATATTGTTCTGGTGATATTGCCAGGCTGAATCATGTCCATCATTCACGGTCATTGCAGATGAGAAGTCATGATTCCACGATGCAGGATTCGGGACCTCCTCTGCATTTTCTTCTTCATCTGACTCGTCAGAATCATCGGCATGACCCCTTTCAACATCGGTGTCTTCTTCTTCCATCTGGTCCTGCATGTGCCCATCTACCTCGTCAGCGTCCACCTCGCCATTGTAATCACCATCGGCATTTCTTCCTTCTACCTAACTACTCTGCCCTGGTTCATAACCATAAGCATTTCCTCCTTCTACCTGACTGCTCTGTCCTTGTTCGTAACCATCATCTCCAGCATTTGACATAGATAACTGCCTCCCTACACTGCTATGACCAGGATCATAGCCACCCTCGCCTTCATGTGCAGTGACCTCCTTCACGACGGGAAGAACTAAAGCAACAGGATTGCATCCCCTTCGTTCACAACCTTGTAACCACCGCACCCATTCGGAGTCTCGCTCTATCGGCCTTAAATAAAAGTAAATTATTGAACTTGACCGTGTCCATAATGCATGAACACCGACGGTGTGTGTTTCAGTATCAAGACCTAAACTTGTCGCAATCCATTCTTTCGACTGACTGACTGACCATGTTTGAGGTGCGCTCATTGGCACATCTATATGAGTAAATTCACTCAGATCTGCTCCCATCTTAGTTGTTTGGACAGTACCAGGACCATAGCAAAATCTGAAGTTCACTACATCGAACATCTCGGCTCACCTATTTTTTTCAACAACGAAATACAGGTATTAAGCAACAACTTAATATACCCCCACTAATAAATATTAGACATGTCTATATATTAGCTAGCTATATATTACAAAATATTAACGGAGCAACTAATACCACTGAAAAAATAGCGCGCTATATCGCCGCTAATAGCATGCTATAGCATATAGAGAATTGTCTCGCTAAAATAAATCAATGTACAATGCCTCGCTAATAGCACGTTATAGCGCGTTATAGCACGCTAATAGCATATTTTCAGCGGTGACGCTATTTTCTGTAGCGCGCTATTTTTTTCATTGACTAATACTACTGGAGCAACTAAAATATTTTTACACAACTAATTAGTTAACATCTAAATATATTTACGTATACTACCGGAGCAAATAACAATAATCACACACCTAATTTATTTCACATCGAAACATATTAACAAATACTACCGGAGCACCTACGAAAAATAAAATGTTGGTTGAAATATACCCTTGAAGCGTGCATGCGAACGACGAACGACGGCCTTCAATCACCGGAATCGGAGCGGGAAACTCCACCAAACTGCCAGAGCTTCACCTCCACCGCCTCCACCACACTGCCCCAACTTCTCCACCACCACCTCCACCTCCACCGCCGCAACAAGCTCCACCAATGAGCTGGAAAAAAACTCCACCTAAATGCTCACCACGACCGCCACGAGCTACCCCATCAGTAGATCGAGGTCTCTTTTGGTTGCCCTAACTGAGTAGAATCCATTCACGGTGCCAAATCCGCAAATAAATGCTTCATTTAGGTGTAGAAATTGGGGGCATTTTGGTATACAGATAGGAGAAGGAAAGAACAGAAGAAGAACCTCGCGTGCGTGGGAGGAGGAAGAAGAGGCAGGGAGCCTACCGTGGCGCGTGAGGTGGGTCCACACCCTGTCGGCCCGCAGCTGGCCGATCGGCCCGCGGTAAGCCGATAGGCCTGCGGTAAGCCGACAGGGGCTCGCCCCGTGACCGCCGTGCCGACAGCTCCCTCTCTCCCCCCTCGCGACGTGGCCTGCCCAGTCCGCGCGCGACACGTGGCAGGCTGCCCAGCTGTCGGCCAGCTACTGGCCGAGTGCACCCAGTCCTGCTATGGGCTGACTAGGCCCATTCGGTCCGCAGCGGGCCGACAGTGTATTATTTCTGAAATTGTTTTTTTAAGCGTAATATTTGTGAAAATTAATTAAAAAATGTATTATTAAAAAAAATTAGCCAGTTAACGTTTGGCTCATTTGTTGTGGTGTTTAGTTAACTGCTTGGTTCTATTCTGCAATGCGATGTTCAATTGATGTGGCTGCATTCTGTTATTGTATACCATGTGAGGAATAAATCTAATTTGGCTGCACTTAATACATCAAAAACATATACAAGTGCTATATTTCCTAGTTCTTAATCATGCTTGGTTTGGATAAATGGGTTTTCCATGTGGCTTGAATTAATCTGATGAATCTGCAATGTGCTTATTTTTCATCAACATATTTTACTCATAGCATGCGAACCTTACTTAACCTGATGACTAACTACCTTATATGTGTTGTAGGAAAACAATGGGAAGCACTGAGGTTTACAAGATGGTACTAGCTATTATACCTTGCCTTTTTTTATTCCGTTGCCCTATTTCCAATATAGAGAAGATATTTATGCACATACTTGCTTTCAAGGTGCACTGATGATTACCTCTCAAACCACCTCTGTGGTCAGGAGGTGAGGAAATTTTTCATACAACACCCATGGTTTAATATTTAAGTGTTCCTGAAGAGGTCGAAGGATGGACGGTCAATCATCCACAGGCTGGCCTAATGTTGCAAAGACCTTCAACATGAATGAAGGCTCAATATTCGCCTTCCGCTTCAGCAGTTTTCCAGATGAGATGCATCTCTCTATGTACCGTCTATGATGCTAATTTTGAAAGGTTCTAGATGTTGCATGTGAAACTTGCTGCTGGTGCAGTTGTGTAATGGGGTAGCTGAGTGCTGAAGCTATATCATGTTGTACTCCGATGTATTTCAATTATGAAATCCTGCTTCCTTAATATGAAAATGGAATATATTATGTGGTTAATATGAATGTCAATTAGATTAGTAAATGGATTATTAATAATAGGGCAATTAGCTTGCTAATTGGGTTCTCCTATTGCAAACGGTTAATGAGAAAACACCGTGGGCGATGACCTCAGGTAACGCACATAGTTTCTAGGAATAAACAGTGTTGGATCAATGAACAATCACACACGACATTCTCTTCAAAACTGTTTGCGTTACGCCACCTTGCGTAAACGTTTTCCTTGGAGTGACTGTGTCGGATGTATATACGAACAAAAACGTTTAGCGGTAACTGACTGTGTAGGATGTACTTACGACCGGAAATGATTTCGCCTGTATAATTGTATTTTTAGCACTACTGTATGTATTTCTGTATTTGAGTGCTCGCCGGTCGCACACGAGCTCATTTTGCCGAGCGTGTGTGCCAGGAGGGCATATCCCCAACGGTTTCTGGGTCATGTGGGAAGGACCCCCCTATCGCCCACACTCACTTGGCGACGGTTCCGAATGCCATTGCGGAAAGGGGTTAAAAACCGTTTGTTTAGCATCGACGCGTACTAGTGTATCATTTTTTGGTACTAATCTATTGACATAGTGCCAAGTGCCAGTTGCTGTTTTCCAAGTTTTTTACATCTCATAAAATCAATATCAAACGGAGTCCAAATGCCATGAAACTTTATGGAGAATTTTTATGGGCCAGAAGGAACACAACATGCCCTGGCTGCGCCTGGGGGGTAGCCCCGAGGGAGGCACAACGCATCAGGGTGCGCCAGGAGGCCCAAGCGTGCCCTGGTGGGTTGTGCCCACCTTGGGTGCCCCCCGGACCGCCTCTTTGCTTTATAAATACCCCAATATTTCATAAACCCTAGGGGAGTTGATGAAATATTGATCCAGCCGCCGCAGAGTCGTGAACCACTAGATCCAATCTAGACACCATCTTGAATGGGGTTCACCACCTCCATTGGTGCCTCTCTGATGATGCGTGAGTAGTTCTTTGTAGACCTTTGGGTCCGTAGTTAGTAGCTAGATGGCTTCATCTCTCTCTCTCTTAATTCTCAATACAATGGTCTTTTGGAGATTCATATGATGTAACTCTTTTTGCGGTGTGTTTGTTGGGATCGATGAACTTTGAGTTTATGATCAGATCTATGTTTTTACATCCATGAAAGTAGTTGAGTTTCTTTGATCTCTTTTATGCATGATATCTTATAGCCTCGTATTTCTTCTCCGATATTTGGGTTTTGTTTGGCCAACTTGATCTATTTATCTTACAATGGTAAGAGGTGCTTTGTAGTGGGTTTGATCTTACTGTGCTTGATCCCAGTGACAGAAAGGGAACCGACACGTATGTATCGTTGCTACTAAGGATAAAACGATGGGGTCTATCTCTACATAGATAGATCTTGTCTACATCATGTCATCATTCGTATTGCATTACTCCGTTTTTCCATGAACTTAATACACTAGATGCATGCTGGATAGCGGTCGATGTGTGGAGTAATAGTAGTAGATGCAGGCAAGAGTTGGTCTACTAATCTTGGACGTGATGCCTATATAATGATCATTGCCTGGATATCGTCATGCGTATTTGAAGTTCTATCAATTACCCAACAGTAATTTGTTCACCCACCGCTTTGCTATTTTTCTCGAGAGAAGCCACTAGTGAAACCTACGGCCCCTGGGTCTCTTTCTCATATTATTTGCCTTTGCGATCTATTTTTATTTGCATTTATTTTCAGATCTATTAATCCAAAAATACGTTGTTGCACTTTATTTTATTTGCGATCTATTTATCCAATCTATTACAACTTTTTCCCATCATGCACCAATTTCTAGCACCGTTACCCGAAATGGATTGACAACCCCTTTAATATGTCGGGTTGCAAGGATTTATTATCTGTGTACAGAGGCTGTTTACGTTGTGTTGCTTTGTTCTCCTACTAGTTCAATAACCTTGGTTTCATATCTGAGGGAAATCCCTACCGCCAATGTGCTGCATCATCCCTTCCTCTTTGGGGAAATACCGACGTAGCTTCAAGCGACATCAGTCGGGGACGCTGACGATGGGGATCTGCAGGCGGAGAGCAAACTATCCTCGATTCCCTCTGGCCGGAGTCGGCTGCAGAGGCAAGACGCCGTCGCCGGCAGGAGATGGGGGTACAAGAAGCCATGGACGAGGCTGAGATGTTCGCCTACATGGATGAGGTCGAGCAGAAGGAGGATGAGCCAGAGCCCTCCTACCCGCCCGTCCAGTTGGTGCTCGGCACCATCGTCGTGGACATCTCCGAAGATGAAGAGTAGTTAGAGTAGTACGTAGATGTAGTACGTAGGATTTTTTGCATGATTTGTATGGATCTAGGGATGCTGGGCAGGCGAGGGGGACAAGCAGAAATACCATATGGTAAGCTAGCCTGACATTTGCAAACCCAAGGACCAGGGGGTTTGGGGATCCTATCTTCTCGGCGCATGAACATTGCTCTCCTAACTCGTTGGCTCTGGCGTATCGCCAATGGGG
The DNA here is from genome assembly GCF_003073215.2 of Triticum urartu. NCBI lineage: Eukaryota > Viridiplantae > Streptophyta > Magnoliopsida > Poales > Poaceae > Triticum > Triticum urartu. The sequence continues at coordinate 187,261,897 of NC_053027.1, read as the reverse complement.
AGGGCGGCCTTTGGCTTACTATCATTAGAAACAAGTACCTTCGGGGCTAACCCCTAGCTTTCTGTCAGCGCTCTGGTTGCTCCCAGTTTCGGTAGGCTACGATTCAGCTTTTACCCGTGCTCCGCATAGGCACGTCCATCACGGTCGGCTTCGGGTCCTCGACCATGTTCTGCTTCGACCGCTGGCTAAGGGCCTCTCCCCTGGCCGCTCGCTTCCCGGCCCTATTCGCCATAGCGGTTGACCCTCGGGTCTCCGTCGAGACGGCCCTTATTGACTTTGGGCATATCGCCTTCTGACGCCCCTTTAGCCCCCTTGAGGTGGCCGCTTGGGACTCCCTCCTCCAGGATATCGCTCTTCTTCCCATGGACGTCGAGGGTGATAACCCACAAGTATATGGGATCGCAACAGTTTTCGAGGGTAAAGTATTCAGCCCAAATTTATTGATTCGACACAAGGGGAGCCAAAGAATACTCTCGAGTATTAGCAGCTGAGTTGTCAATTCAACCACACCTGAAAAATTAATATCTGCAGCAAAGTGTTTAGTAGCAAAGTAATATGATAGTAGTGATAACTGTAGCAAAAGGTAACATTAGTAAAAGTAATGTTTTTGGTATTTTGTAGTGATGATAGCAATAGCAACGGAAAAGTAAATAAGCGGAGAACAATATATGGAAAGCTCGTAGGCAATGGATCAGTGATGGAGAATTATGCCGAATGCGGTTCATCATGTAACAGTCATAACTTAGGGTGACACAGAAATAGCTCCAGTTTATTGATGTAATGTAGGCATGTATTCCGAACATAGTCATACGTGCTTATGGAAAAGAACTTCCATGACATCTTTTGTCCTACCCTCCCGTGGCAGCGGGGTCCTTACGGAAACTAAGGGATATTAAGGCCTCCTTTTAATAGAGAACCGGAACAAAGCATTAACACATAGTGAATACATGAACTCCTCAAACTACGATCATCACCGGTAAGTATCCTGATTATTGTCACTTCGGGGTTAACGGATCATAACATATAATAGGTGACTATAGACTTGCAAGATAGGATCAAGAACTCTCATATATTGATGAAAACATAATAGGTTCAGATCTGAAATCATGGCACTCGGGCCCTAGTGACAAGCATTAAGCATAACAAAGTCATAGCAACATCAATCTCAGAACATAGTGGATACTACGGATCAAACCCTAACAAAACTAACTCGATTACATGATAGATCCCATCCAACCAATCACCGTCCAGCAAGCCTACGATGGAATTACTCACGCACGGCGGTGAGCATCATGAAATTGGTGATGGAGGATGGTTGATGATGACGATGGCGACGGATTCCCCTCTCTGGAGCCCCGAACGGACTCCAGATCAGCCCTCCTGAGAGGTTTTAGAGCTTGGTGGCGGCTCCATATCGTAAAACGCGATGATTTCTTCTCCCTGATTTTTTTCTCCCCGAAACACAATATATGGAGTTGGAGTTGGAGTCGGAGAGGCAATAGGGGGCCCACGAGGTAGGGGGTGCGCCCCCACCCTCGTGGAGAGGTGGTGCCCCCCCCCCCCCCGGCCTTCATCTTTTGCAGGTATTTTTCATATTTTCTGAAAAGTTGCTCCGTGAAGTTTCAGGTTATTTCGAAAACGTTTGTTTCTGCACATAAATAACACCATGGTAATTCTGCTGAAAACAACGTCAGTCCGGGTTAGTTCCATTAAAATCATACAAGTTAGAGTCCAAAACAAGGGCAAAAGTGTTTGGAAACATAGATACGACGGAGACGTATCAGAGGGCGCCCCTGACTTCATTTTTGGTGCCTGGAGCCATCCGGCTGCTTCTCCACTAAGTCTTTATACGCGGCCATGGCTCCTTCGTTGGCCCCTGAGCCCTTTAGCCTAATCTGGGACATTCGTCTTCCCCTAAAGATCAGGATCTTCCTGTGGCAGTGGATCCGGGGATGCCTTCCCTCGGAGGTAGAGGTCCTCAAGCGTAATGGACCAGGAGATGAGATGTGTCCCCTATGCGGCACGGTGGAGGATACTAATCACATCTTCTCCTGCTCCACAGCCCAATTCATGTGGTCCTGTTTCCGCGAGACGGTCGGTGGACAGTGGTGCAACACCAACATCCCCTACTTACTTGCGGAGATCCATGCCTCGCCCCGCGCTACCGCCATATTAGATGGATATGCGTAGGGGTCCTTGCCTGGACGCTTTGGACCATCCGCAACAAGCGTGTTATTCAAAAGGTGCCTCTTCGACGTGCGACTGACGCGATTTTCAAAATGTGTGGTTACTTGCAGCTATGGTGACCGCTTAGCCGCCCCTAGGACCGGGACGTCATCAATACCCTCCTCGCCGACCTTCGCTCGATGGCCTTCCGTGTGGCGCCTCCGCTTCCGCCCCCTCCGCCGGAGCCCGATTAGACATGTTGCATGTCTTGTTGTGTCTGAGTGTGTTGCTTGTTTCCAGGGCTTGTTGAGCTGTGCCCTCAGCATTAACCCTTCTGCTACCTTATTTGTATGTGAGACTTGTGTGTGGGTGTGTGAACATTGTTGAATGTTTGGCTCGGGCGATTTGCTTTATAATATAAAGCAGGACAAAAGCCTTTTTGATAAATCTGACAGAAGCGAATGCAAAATGGCTAATTTAAAACATGCCTCGCCAGTGCACATCGACGCGCCCGAACGCTTTCGCGGACGTTTGAGCAGCCGGATGTGTAAAGTCCGGCTCTAGATGCTCATAAAAAGAGCTGGCCATGCCGGAAATTTCAGTCTCATGGGTGCTTTTGAGGTCCACATATGCTCAGCGCCTGGCATGAGTGTCAAGCCCTCGAAGAAGACCATGCAAGTCCTGCGGGCGGAATAAGATCCTGACTCTGTCCAAATCCATCTGAAAGTATCCGAAATTTGTCATGTGTTCGCTAAGGAAGAAATTTGTCGAATGTGTAGCAGTTCAGGATATCAGAATAAATTCAGTCATTCACCGAAAAGAAGACGCTGTCGATTTAGAATTAACTCCACGCTTACACTGTTAGACATGATACGCTTTTCCATACTTTGCATTCTGGATGCCTCGCGACATTAATCCTTATTAGCTAACCATCGCCGGCATACAGATCACGCCGACGCCGGAGTTAACACGAAGCGAGTACGCCGGCCCGCTGAGGCCGCCGGCGGCGGGCAGAAGGGGAAGTTGCAGTTGGGGCAGACGCTGAAGCACTGCCTCAGCGTGTCGTAGCAAGGCTCGTTGGCCAGCCTCGTGCAGCAGAAGCATGTCCGGTTCGGGTCCGCGTCGCACGGGCTGTCGACGCACAACCCGGCGACCTGAGCCTTGCGGCCGCTGCCGCCGCCCTCGCCTAGCTCACGGCGACCGCCGCCCGATCCCTCGGCGTCATCACCTTCATCGTATCATCAGATATTCAGATTATCTATGCGACTAAAACCAGTAGCATCAAGAAAAATCCTCTTTTCCGACGGAAAGACAGAAGGTATTTATTAGTACCGTGTGCGGAGAACACGTGGCATCCAACAAGAAGCAGGAGGAGCAAGATGGGCGTGGCTGCCTTGGGATTCATCTTCACCCCGAACCTGCGGCGCATGAACAAATGGTGGCGAGCACAACTGATCTTCTCGATGGATTTGATCCTTGTGCATGCAATTTATAGAGGGCAGCAGAAGGTGTAGATCATGTAGACGGGATAGGCTGCGAAATACGCTAAGTATCATCGCAAAAAAAAAACCCCGCTAAGTATGGAAGTAAGTTAATACTTGGTAGGATAAGGTAAGCGATCAATTACTGCCTAATTGCAAGATCATCCAGCGATGTCAATATCATGTGCTAATTATTTAGAGTAATTGTATTTACCTTTTTACATTATATTGTACGTATGAGTTTATTGTGGCTTTGGTGTATTTTGGTCTACATCGATGACATTATTGGCTGCTGCTCCTACAAACTTCTAGCTTTAACCAGTTTGCTCCCTTTGGAAGAGGTTCAAAAGCGCAATGAGCTTTGCTTACGGTGCGTCATCGATGGATGCAGAAGCAAGAAGATTTAAGGACCTTGAAAGATTTGAATATATTTTTTTAGAAGAACATGGAGGCTCCTCCCCTGTTCCATTACTCAAATGAAACCATCGAACATAAGTCCATACATCTGCTCACTAAGAGGAGTTGTTCGGAAAGCGAGAGCAAGAGAATGAAAAAGGTTCAAACTAGGGTGCCTTATTACAAGATAAGGGTTTTGGGAACAACTAAAAATGGCCTTAGAGTGCGGGAGAACCCCTACACGGTGCATGCGACCTCCTACGTTGCCCTCCTGGTCTTCACAGGTGGCGCCGTAGCAGCTTGTGTAGACCAGCAGGTGATGAGTGTCGACACAGGGCTGGTCGAAATCGTCTTGCCACCAAGGTCTTGTTTCTTGGGCGACAAGAAGCCCCCATCATCTTCAAAGATCTTGAGGTTCTTCCAAGGGTCAGACGCCAGCAAGTTATGTGGGTTCAGCCACAGGTGATCAGCATACATTTCTAAAGAAATTTTCTAGCTGTGCCGCGAAGACCATCAGTCTTTCCTTGCATGAATCCGGAGAGAGAATAGCCCAATTCCTGACTGTGTTCAAGATCAGTCTCAGCACCTGGTTAACAGAGATCCGAGTAGTGTTATTGAAAATCATAGAATTTCTATATTTCCAAAGACACCACAACACTGTTGACCTAACTGTATTCAAGGCTGAGTTTTTGTTGTTAGAAATCCAGGATCTAGCAACAGACTCAAAGTTGAGGCCCATTTGAAGACCAAAGTGCTCATTGACGAAAGCCCACATGTTTTTGGCCACAATATAGTCAAAGGACAGGCGCATGTTGGATTCATGTTCAAAGTAATAAACACAATCAAGAGGCTTAATAATATGTCTCATCCTCAGGTTGTCTCTAGTCATTAGCTTGTTAGAAAGTAGCGAGAGAAAAACATGTATTTTAGGGGGAACCCTAAGTTTCCACATAGCAGGGATAAACATAGGTTGGACCCCTCTAAAATTAATCACATGATACAGAGAACTAGAAGAGTACGTGCCCTTACTATCCATTTGCCAAATTAGAGCATCAAGTTCTGAGGACATAGTAATATGTGACGCCCCCGATTCAATCATACACTAATCATACACGCAAATGTGTATGATCAAGATCATAGACTCACGAGAAGATATCACAACACAACTCTAAACACAAATTAAGTCATGCAAGCTTTATATTACAAGTCAGAGGCATCGAGGGCTCGAATAGATCAGCTGGAATACAAATGAGTTAGCGGAAGCAACAATATATGAGTACAGACATAAGTTAAACAAGTTTGCCTTAAGAAGTCTAGCATAAAAGCAACATCGATCGAAAAGACAAGGCCTCCTGCCTGGGAGCCTCCCAACTACTCTTGGTCGTCGGCGGCCTCCACGTAGTAGTAGGCACCCTCAGGGTAGTAGCAGTCGTCGGTGGTGGCATCTGGCTCCTAGACTCCGGCATCTGATCGCAGCAATCGGGTGTAGGGGAAAAGAGGTAGCAAAGCAACCGTGAGTACTCATCCAAAGTACTCGCAAGACTTACATCAGAACTATACTAAGTATGCATCAGTTTCAAAGGAAATGGGTTGTATCTGTGGACTGAACTGCAGAATGCCAGAAGAGAAGGGAAAGGCTAGCCTATCGAAGACTAGCATCTTCAAGCATCTTGCAGTATTTAGAAGAGTACAGAATAACATTTTTAATTAGCAAGCATGTTGTAGTATTAATGTCCAGAGATCCTTCCTCGACTCCCTACAAGAAAGCAATCTCAGAGCCATCATATCCCATCAATATCCAGTAACCAATTCTAGTTTTATAGATCAGATACAACTCCAAGTCGTCCTTTTACCGAGGACACGTCTATTCGAATAGATTAAATTCCCTGCAGGGGTGCACCACATTACCTGACACGCTCAATCATCTCTGGCCAGACACACTTTCCTGGGTCATGCCTAGCCTCAGAAGATCAACACGCAGTAGCCCCACCTAAGGCTCAACAGAGAGGCCAGCACGTCGGTCTACATCCTAAATGCGAAGTGGTCCTGGACCAATCGCCCTCTGCAATCCTTCATGTTGCAAACACGGCCGGTGTTAGTCCTGGCAACCTCCTTAAACAAGGCAGGTGCTTACGCGGGCCACCCAGGCATGTGCCACTAAATCGCTGACGTCTGAAGAGTTTCAGCTGATACATACGACGTCGGTTGCCCATAAACTTGTCCCGCATGAAAGTTAGTGCATATAGGTCAAAACCAACTCAGATCAAATATCCAACCTTGTTAGTGACTTAGAAGCACGCGGTGACGATCAGTTCTCATGTCGCTCCATCTCGAATACTTGCAACAAGGGCCAGGCCTATCCCACTCCATGGTGGTCTACCTGCCCGGCCGCACCTCGTAATTATCTCGCGGGTACCCTCCAGGTCAACCCAAATTCACTCACGGGTACCTCTCGGGGCTGACCTGGTCTCATCATGGTCCAGTGGTAAAGTCAAAGTAACTGTCCGTCCATACACCAAAGGGGAATCCCGGGAATCACCCTCAATGGATTCCATTTGATGTAACCGTCAAGGTGAACTTAGGAGGAATCACCCTTGAGGTTCACACTTGATGGGTTGCACGACAGAGTTGTATCGGGAGGAATCACCCTCGAAGACCACAACCGATTAGCCACACTACAAAGTTACCATCAGGAGTGCGTTACGAGGTATCACCCTCGGCACTTGATAGTAGTACTGTAGAGTCGTACGACTAAGGGGTGTGATGTGCTGTGTCCGGCCCTGGACGTCGATCACGTTGATCGAGTCGCCTAGTAATCCAGTGGGGGCAAGAGGGACAAGGTGATGTGTCACTGATGGATCACTAACCAACCTATACTAAGTAGTTTAGGATAAGAAGGTAAGGTACAAGAGCAGCTTACGAAATCAGGCTATGCATCAGAATAGGATCATATGAAAGTAGTAGCAGTTCTAATGCAAGCGTAAGAGAGAAGAGAATGTGCGATATCAGAATGATCAAGGGGTTTTCCTTGCCTGGAAGCTTTGCTGAAAAGGATGAAGGGTCGTCGGTGACGTGGCCTAGCACAGGGGTAGCATCGGTCTCGGGGTTTACCGAAGAGATGAGGGGGAAGAAACAATAAATATAAAGCAAGCAAGTGCAACACTAAGCATGACATGACAATATGCATTGCTAGGGGTGTTCTAATGTAGTGCCACACGCTGCAGATGGAGAGGGAAAACATCCGGAGGGGTTTCCCGGCGTTTGGAATTTTCGGACAGATGAAAAGAGGGGGACGGTTCCAGGTTCAGCATGCTAGAGGCATCTGACAGGTGAACAGATTGCATAAATGGATTCGTTGGATTTTTCTGAGCAACTTTTATATATAAATTATTATCATCTGAATTATAGATTATTTTATATTAATTTTCATAGTTTTAAACATTTTCTGAATTATTTTTATTTAAATTAATTCAAAAATAAAAAGGGGTATTTGCTAGAAGTGTACCCAGGGGGTTGCTACAATGGCTAACCAGTGGGCCCGTTGACTGAGTTAACTGACCAGTCAGCAAAGCCTGACTGGTGGGCCCCCTGTTGAGTCAGCAGGCTGACTCAGCCAACCCTATCTATATGAATAGTGGGCTGGGCCCACAAGTCACACATAGTAGACCTAAGCAGGCTTATTTTTAATAGGCAAAGTTAATTAAAAGGGTGGGACCGGCCTGTTAGTGACTGCTAACATTTTAGTTAGTGATTCAATTATTCCTTAACTAAGTGCTAGAGTACCGGGCCCATGAGTCAGTGACTCAGGCCAGTTCAAAACTGGTGCCGCACCAGCGGCGACAAAACGCGAGGCGGCGACAAAACGCGCGGTGGCGACGCACTGAACCTTGTCGGAAAAGAGCCACGATGGTCCAAAACGAGCACGGTTAGGCTCGTTTGAGAGCTGGTCCTCGTGCGCATCTCATGGTGGTGGAGCTGGTCCAAAGTTTCACCGGATTCGAGGCCGCCGACGAGTGATATGTCTCCAACGTATCTATAATTTTTGATTGTTCCATGCTATTATATTATCTGTTTTGGATGTTTTACATGCATTGATATGGTATTTTATATGATTTTTGGGACTAACCTATTAACTTACAGCCCAGTGCCAGTTTTTGTTTTTTCCTTGTTTTACAGTTTCACAGAAAAGGAATACCAAACAGAGTCCAAACGGAATAAAACTTTTGCGATGATTTTTCTTGGACCAAAAGACACCCAGGAGACTTGGAGTGCAAGTCAGAAGAGCCACGAGGGGGCCACAAGGGTGGAGGGTGCGCCCAGGGGGTACGGTGCGCCCCCAACCTTGTGGGCCCCTCGGTGACCCCTTGACCTACATCTTCCTCCTATATATACTCATATACCCGAAAACTTCCAGGGGAGCCACCAAACCACTTATCCACCGCCGCAACCTTTTGTGCCCGTGAGATCCCATCTAGGGACCTTTTCCGGCATCCTGCCGGAGGGGGATTCAATCATGGAGGGCTTCTACATCAATACCATCGCCTCTCCGATGAAGCGTGAGTAGTTTACCACAGACCTACGGGGACATAGCTAGTAGTTAGATGGCTTGTTCTCTCTCTTTGATTCTCAATACCATGTTCTCCTCGATGTTCTTGGAGATCTATTCGATGTAATACTCTTTTGTGGTGTGTTTGTCGAGATCCGATGAATTGTGGATTTATGATCAGCTTGTCTATGAATATTATTTGAATCTCCTCTGAATTCTTATATGCGTGATTTGATATCTTTGCAAGCCTCTTCGAACTATCAATTTGGTTTGGCCAACTAGATTGGTTTTTCTTGCAATGGGAGAAGTGCTCAGCTTTTGGTTCAATCTTGCGGTGCTCGATCCTAGTGACAGAAGGAGAACCGACACATATTGTATTGTAGCCATCGAGGATAACAAGATGGGGTTTTCATCATATTGCTTGAGTTAATTCCACTACATCATGTCATCTTACTTATGTGTTACCCTGTTCTTATGAACTTAATACTCTAGATGCAGGCAGGAGTCGGTCGATGTGTGGAGTAATAGTAGTAGATGCAAAATCATTTCGGTCTACTTGACATAGATGTGATGCCTATATTCATGATCATTGCCTTACATATCATCATAAGTTTGCGCTTTTCTATCAATTGCTCGGCAGTAATTTGTCCATTCACCGTAATAATTTCTATCTTAAGAGAAGCCTCTAGTGAAACCTATGGCCCCCAGGTCTATTTTCCATCATATAAGTTTCCAATTTACTTTCTTTGCAATCTTTGACTTTCCGTTCCATAAACCAAAAATATTACTTTACCGTTTATCCATCTATTTCAGATCTCACTTTGCAAATAACCGTGAAGGGATTGACAACCCCTTTTTCGCGTTGGGTGCAAGTTGGTGTTTGTTTGTGCAGGTATTCGGTGGCTTGTCGTGTTATCTCTTACTAGATTAATACCTTGGTTTTCAAAAGCTGAGGGAAATACTTACTCTACTATGCTGCATCGCCCTCTCCTCTTCAAGAGAGAAACCAACGCAAGCTCAAGAGGTCGCAGGAAGGATTTCTTGCGCCGTTGCCGGGGAGATCTACGCCAAGCCGAGACATACCAAGTACCCATCATAAACTCTCATCCCTCGCATTACAATATTCGCCATTCGCCTCTCGTTTCCCTCTCCCCCACTTCTAAAACGATTTTCGAAAAGATTTGCCTTTTCTTCGCCCCTCTTTCGTTCGTCTTCTCCGCTTGCTTTTTGTGTGCTTGTGTGTTGGATTGCTTGCTTTGTCACGATGGCTCAAGATAATACCAAATTGTGTGACTTTTCCAACACCAACAACAATGATTTTATTAGTACTCCGATTGCTCCCGATGCTAATGCGAAATCTTGTGAAATTAACACCGCTTTGCTAAATCTTGTTATGAAAGATCAATTTTCCGGCCTTCCCAATGAAGATGCCGCATCCCATCTTAATAATTTGGTTGATTTGTGTGATATGCAAAAGAAAAAAGATGTGGATAATGATATTGTTAATTTGAAGCTATTTCCGTTCTCGCTTAGGATCGCGCTAAAACTTGGTTTTCATCTTTGCCTAAAAATATTATTGATTCATGGAACAAGTGTAAAGATGCTTTTATTTCCAAGTATTTTCCTTCCACTAAGATCATCTCCCTTAGGAACGATATTATGAATTTTAAGCAACTTGATCATGAACATGTTGCACAATCTTGGGAGACGACGAAATTGATGATTAGAAATTGCCCTACGCATGGTTTGAATTTGTGGATGATTATACAATTTTTTTTATGCTGGATTGAATTTTGCTTCTAGAAGTCTTTTAGATTCGGCCACGGGAGGCACTTTTATGGAAATTACCTTAGGAGAAGCTACTAAAATCCTAGATAATATTATGGTAAATTATTTGCAATGGCATACCGAAAGATCTTCCACTAGTAAAAAGGTGGATGCTATAGAAGAGATTAATGTTTTGAGTGGAAAGATGGATGATCTTATTAAATTATTTGCTAGCAAGAGTGCTTCTATTGATCCTAATGATATGCCTTTGTCTACTTTGATTGAAAACAATAATGAATCTATGGATGTAAATTTTATTGGTAAGAACAATTTTGGTAATAACGCGTATAGAGGTAATTTTACTCCTAGGCCGTTTCCTAGTAATTCCTCTAATAATTATGGTAATTCCTACAACAATTCTCATGGAAATTATTATAAGACGCCCTCTGATTTTGAGAATAGTGTTAAATAATTTATTAGTTTGCAAAAGAATTTCAATGCTTTGATTGAAGAAAAATTGCTTAAGATTGATGAGTTGGCTAGGAATGTGGATAGAATTTCTCTTGATGTTGATTCTTTGAAACTTATATCTATTCCACCTAAGCATGATATAAAAATGAGTCTCCAAAATCCATGAGAATTTCCATTGATGAGTGCAAAGAAAGTACCGCTAAGATGCGTACTAAGAAAGACTGTTTTATAAAAGCGTGTTCTTCTAGTTTCCGTGAAAATAAGGATGAAGATCTTAAAGTAATTGATGTGACTCCTATTGAATCTTTGTTTTCCAATGTAAATATTGATAAAGATGGGACTGGATATGATTCAACTTTATTTATAAGGCGTCCCAATGATTCAGAGTTTTTAGATCTTGATACAAAAATTGATAAAAGTGGGATCAGAGAGGTCAAAACTTTAGGTAGCAATGAACCCAATATTTTGGATTTTAAGGAATTTAATTATGATAATTTCTATTTAATAGATTGTATTTCCTTGTTGCAATCAATGTTGAATTCTCCTCATGCTTATAATCAAAACAAAGCTTTTATTAAACATATCGTTGATGCTATGATGAAATCTTTTGAAGAAAAGCTAGAATTGGAAGTTTCTATCCCTAGAAAACTTTATGATGAGTGGGAACCTACTATTAAGATTAAAATTGAAGATTATGAGTGCTATGCTTTGTGTGATTTGGGTGCTAGTGTTTCCATGATTCTGAAAACTTTATGTGATGTGTTAGGTTTCCGTGAATTTGATGATTATTCTTTAAATTTGCATCTTGCGGATTCCACTATTAAGAAACCTATGGGAGGAATTAATGATGTTCTTATTGTTGCTAATAGGAATTATTTGCCTGTAGATTTGATTGTTCTTGATATAGATTGCAATCGTACATGTCCTATTATTCTTGGTAGACCTTTCCTTAGAACGATTGGTGCAATTATTGATATGAAAGTAGGAAACATTAGATTTCAATTTCTGTTAAGTAAATGCATGGAACACTTCCCTAGAAATAAAATTAAATTGCTTTATGAATCTATTATGAGAGCCACTTATGGATTGCATGCCAAAGATGAGAATACTTAGATCTATTCGTGTTTTATGCCTAGTTATGGACATTAAACAATAGCGCTTGTTGGGAGGCAACCCAATTTTATTTTTGTTTTTTGCATTTTAGGTTCTGTTTTGCAATAAATAATTCATTGCACATCCCAGTACACCGTCGGAGGCATTCATATAGAGTCATATTTTTGTTCTAGTATCGAGTTGTAAACTTTGAGTTGTAAGTAAACAGAAGTGTGATGATCTTCATTATTAGAGCATTGTCCCATGTGAGGAAATAAAAAAGAGAAAGGCCAAATAAAAAAAGAGAAGTCCCCAAAAAAGAGAGAAAAATAAAAAATGAGAGAAAAAGATAGAAGGGACAATGTTACTATCCTTTTTTCCACACTTGTGCTTCAAAGTAGCACCATGATCTTAATGATAGAGAGTCTCCTATGATATCACTTTCATATACTAGTGGGCATTTTTCATTATAGAACTTGTCTTGTATATTCCAACGACGGGCTTCCTCAAAACGCCCTAGGTCTTCATGAGCAAGCAAGTTGGATGCACACCCACTTAGTTTTCTTTTTGAGCTTTCATAAACTTATAGCTCTAGTTCATCCGTTGCATGTCAATCCCTACTCACCCACATTGATATCTATTAATGGGCATCTCCATAGCCCGTTGATATGCCTAGTTGATGTGAGACTATCTCCTTCTTTTTGTCTTCTCCACAACCACCGTCTATTCCACCTATAGTGTTATGTCCATGGCTCACGCTCATGTATTGTGTGAAAGTTTAAAAGGTTTGAGAACATAAAAAATATGAAACAATTGCTTGGCTTGTCATTGGGGTTGTGCATGATTTGAATATTATGTGTGATGAAGATGGAGCATAGCCAGACTATATGATTTTTTAGGGATAACCTTTCTTTGGCCATGTTATTTTGAGAAGACACAATTATTTGTTAGTATGCTTGAAGTATTATTGTTTTATGGTAATATTAAACTTTTGTTATGAATCTTACGGATCTGAAAATTCATGCCACAATAAACAGAATTACATGGATAAATATGTTAGGTAGCATTCCACATCAAAAAAATCTATTTTTATCATTTACCTACTCGAGGACAAGCAGGAATTAAGCTTGGGGATGCTAGATACATCTCCAACGTATCTATAATTTTTGATTGTTCCATGCTATTATATTATCTGTTTTTGATATTTTATATTAATTATTATGTTATTTCATATGATTTTTGGGACTAACCTATTAATCTAGAGCCCAGTGTTATTTTCTGTTTTTTCCTTGTTTTAGAGTTTCGCAGAAAAGGAATACCAAACGGAGTCCAAACGGAATAAAGTTTTCGCGATGATTTTTCTTGGACCAGAAGATACCCGGGAGACTTGGAGTGCAAGTCAGAAGAGCCACGAGGCGGCCACTAGGGTGGAGGGCATGCCCAGGGGGTAGGGCGCGCTCCCCAACCTTATGGGCCCCTCGGTGACCCCCTGACCTAGATCTTCCTCCTATATATACTCATATACCCCGAAAACTTCCAGGGGAGCCACGAAACCACTTTTCCACCGCCGCAACCTTTTGTACCCGTGAGATCCCATCTAGGGACCTTTTCCGACATCCTGCTGGAGGGAGATTTGATCACGGAGGGCTTCTACATCAACATCATTGCCTCTCTGATGAAGCGTGAGTAGTTTACCACAGACCTACGGGTCCATAGCTAGTAGCTAGATGGCTTCTTCTCTCTCTTTGATTCTCAATACCATGTTCTTCTCGATGTTCTTGGAGATCTATTCGATGTAATACTCTTTTGCGGTGTGTTTGCCGAGATCCGATGAATTGTGGATTTATGATCAGCTTATCTATGAATATTATTTGAATCTCCTCTGAATTCTTATATGCATGATTTGATATCTTTGCAAGTCTCTTCGAACTATAGATTTGGTTTGGCCAACTAGATTGGTTTTTCTTGCAATGGGAGAAGTGATGAGCTTTGGGTTCAATCTTGCGGTGCTCGATCCTAGTGATAGAAGGGGAACCGACATGTATTGTATTGTTTCCATAGAGGATAACAAGATGGGGTTTTCATCATATTGCTTGAGTTAATTCCGCTACATCATGTCATCTTACTTAATGCGTTACTCTGTTCTTATGAACTTAATACTCTCGATGCAGGCAAGCATTGGTCGATGTGTGGAGTAATAGTAGTAGATGCAGAATCGTTTTGGTCTACTTGACACAGACGTGATGCCTATATTCATGATCATTGCCTTACATATCGTCATAAATTTGCGGTTTTCTATCAATTGCTCGGAAGTAATTTGTTAACCCACCATAATAATTTCTATCTTGAGAGAAGCCTCTAGTGAAACCTATGCCCCCTGGTCTATTTTCCATTATATAAGTTTCCGATATATAATTTTAGTTTCCGATTTACTTTCTTTGCAATCTTTTACTTTCCGTTTCATAAACCAAAAATACCAAAAATATTACCTTACCGTTTATCCATGTAACATCCCAAAATTCTAAATTTTGGAATGTTATAATAAATAGATAGATTTGAATTGATTGTCTGAAAGTGAGTGAATTCAAAACTTTTGAAACTTAAATGAGAGGGAATAAAAGGACTTTCCCAAACTTTCATATTTGCTTTCTGATCTCCATGAATTCAAATTCTTTTCAACACAAAACCCTAGAGAGAAGATGACATGACTTCTTCCATTTAAAAAGAAAAGGGTGTTTGAAAAATATTTGAATTCCATTGGGAAATATTTTCCAATTCAGAAACTTTATGCAACTCAATGATTTTCACGAGAGAAGATAAAATGACTTCTTCAAATTATGAAATATGAGTTGGGAGTTTCAAAGGATCAATTTCAAGTCCTTTTGGAGTTAATTTTCAATTTGGACTTAATTGAGTTTTATTCAAATTATTTTTCTCCAAAAATAAAATATATGGAAAATAGGGTAACATGATTCCCTACATTAGAAAATTGGTGAAAAAATAATTTGAAATCATTTTGGTATTTTTAAAATGATTTTTGTTGGTTTTTAATAGACCAGTAGCACTCTTTGATTTATCTGAATTTGTGTGAATTTTATTTAATGCTAGGAAAATGTTCATGTCGTAGAAAATAATTTTCTGAAAATTTTGATATATTATATGCCTATATAATATTTTCTTTTATTTTTGTTTTTTATGATTATGTTTATCTGGAAAATGTTTTAAAAAAAATACTTCCCTCCGCCGAACTGGGCCGGCCCAGCCCACGCCGCCGCCATCCCCGAGCTCCCGAGCGGGAGACCGGCCGCCGCACGCCTCCCGAGCGCCGGCCTCGACGGCCGTGACCGCCCCGGCCTCTCCTTGGCCCCTTCCCCAAGGCCGCCGCCCCTTCTTATAAATCCGCCGCCGCCTCTCTCTCCTCGCGCCGCCATCGCCGCTTCTCGCCGCTGCCGCACCGCCGCTTCTGCTCTGCTGCCGCCCCGCGTAGCTCCGCCGCGTCCCGCGCCGCTTGCCGCACCACCGCCGCCGCGCCGCTCCCCGCGCTGACCCCGCCCGCGCTGCGCAAGCCGCCACCGTCTCGCCCCAAAACGCTGGACGCCGCCGCCGCCCCGATGCCGCACCGGAATTCGCGTCGCCGCCCACCTCACCGTTAACCGCCACCGGCCGAACACCGGTTAACCGGCAATGAACTGCCCGGTCCGGTTTATTGCTTTAGTTCGAATTTTAGTCCGGTTCTTTTCGGTTAGTTAGGTTTAGATCGGTTTTCTTTTAGTTAGATTTATTTAGTGGACGTTCATTAGTTTAGGGTTCAGGAGTGAACGTTCGTTACTTAGTCTTTTTCTTTTTCTGTTTTAATTTCGACCAGGGACCTATTCGTGATAACTTTCTTCACAGATTAGTCCCTGTACTTCAATCTATCATTACTTTTTGCTCGTTAGTCCAAATCCAACGAAACCAATGCCCACATCTTCGTTATGATCCCCTCTATCTAGTAATCCAACTCAAACATGTTTTTTAAAATTTTAAAATTTGAATTAGATCAGATTTGAATTCAAACTTCGTTTGAGCATAACTTGAGTTTCGTAGCTCGGTTTGAGTTGATTCTTTTTGCAAATCGAAGCTCTTGACCTAAACATTCTAATAAGGCCAAATTCACATAATTTTGGTATTGTTAGAAATTGTTTTATGTTGCAAGAGTTATTTGCTTGGTTTTGAAGTTTTCCGAATCGTCTTCTTTGTTCTTTCTGATCTTTTGATTGATTGCTTATGTGTGGTTACTATTGTTTGCTTACGATAGATTGACCGGAGTGTGACGAGTAGAACTATCAAGAGTTTTGAGTGCGAATCATCTTCATCAACATTGCAGGCAAGTTCACACTTTGATCATACCTTTTCTACAACCCAGTTTTACTGCATTAGATCAATCCTCACACATTGCATGATTAGGATCTAATTAAATTGTGGGATGGGAAGTAGATGATGTAGTACCTATTACCTGTTTATTATCAAACCTTTGGGAGTTACTTCTACGTTTTCTTATTATGCCATGCTACGCTAGTAGACGTGGATTGGGTGAGTGATATCCATGACAGATGTGAGATTGATAATTAAGGGTTTATCTAAGGTGGCAACCTAACACACATCTGGGTGGATTGAGGCACATGGGGATTCCAGGACTTGCCTGTTTTTATTTGGACCGCCACCCAGGCCAAAAGGGATCATGAGATTATTCATACTAGAAACTTCCGTGTGCAGCCACAAGCCAATATGGGCTCTGGCATAGTTGACTAAGTCGTGCGAACTCTTACAGGGTAGACTAGCAGATGTAGGGGAAAGTAGGTGTACCGGTCTATCCGTCGTAAGGTGCTAGCGCTTCTGAAAGACTGTGTCTCGGTCATCCGTCTTCTCAAACACCATGTAGTGCGAGAAACCAAACGGAGGCGATCGAGTCTTGTGGGGAAAAGTGCGCAAACCTCTACAGAGTGTAACAAACTAATGATGGTTAGCCGTGTCCCCGGTTATGGACATCTTGAGTATCTAGTACCTGGATTATCATGTGAATCTCAACATGTTACTCTAAATTAATTTTGATGGGTTTTAATGATGTTACTTAATTGGGATTGAGAATGCTGTCAACCATTCTCAATGTTTAACAACCACCATGATAGTAATTAATTTTATTCCTTTGAAGTAGGGAAAAATTGGCTTTACGCAAAACTGTAACCATAGAGCTTTCCACCAGCCAAATATGCATATAGTATAGCTGTTGCATTCCATTACTCTCTATGTGTTATCTTGCCAGCATATTCCACGTGCTGACCCATTTTCAGGCTGCAACGTTAATGTTACAGACTTTTCAAACGACGATTAAGGAGTTGTAGGTCGTGGTTCTATACTCAGTGATGCCGTTGGAGTTGATGGACTCACTTACCTTCCAAGCCTTCCGCTGTTATCGTTATTAGATGGCCTTAAGCCTTATTTATTGTAATAAGTTCTCTTTTGAGACACTTGATGTAATAAGTGTGTGATTGCTACTCTGCTATAAATCCTCCGAGTACTGTGTGGTGTCAGCATTACTGATCCAGGGATGACACCGGAGCACAGAGATCAGACTGTTTGAGGTCTGGTCGCTACAATCCATCTATATCAGATCTCACTTTGCAAATAATCGTGAAGGGATTGACAACCCCTTTTTCACGTTGGATGCAAGTTGGTGTTTGGTTGTTCAGGTATTTGGTGGCTTGTCGCATTGTCTGCTACTGGATTGATACCTTGGTTCTCAAAAGCTGAGGGAATACTTACTCTACTCTGCTGCATCACCCTTTCCTCTTCAAGGACAAAACCAACACAAGCTCAAGAGGTAGCAACGTGCTACGGCGGAGATAAGGGCTCGAGCTCGTCGGGATTGTGCCACGGGCACCCATTCGCTGCACTGAAGGACGCGTTTGAACGCGGGCGGTGGACCACGTCCATTTGGGCAGTGGCAGCTCTGGAGGCGAGGCATAGCAGCGCCGGCGACGAGCGAGGCGGAGGCAGCCATGGATGCTAGTCGGGGATGGGACACGGTGCATGACAGGAGGAGCTGGAGAGCTTGCTGGTCTCCTAGGGGTTCTAGGAGCCCGATGCACAACTCGAGCATGAGCTAAGTGAGCTATGGCTGCAGCGGCAAGGCAAACCCCGGGTAGCTGAACAAAAGGGAAACAGAGGGGGCGGGGCCTGCTCACAGTGGTGATGGGGAACTACTCGGGGAGGTGTGGAATGCAGTGACGGCGAAAGAGTCGTCGATGAGCTCTAGGGGATGCAAAGGAGGAAGTAAAGTTAGGGCAGCACTATGGTGCTCCTCAGCCCGGCTCATGGTCGAGGGCAACGAGGCGGAGGGCGGCGAAGGCCCTGGCGTGACCCTAGGTGACAGGAACAGGGAAGAGCGCGTCGGCGTCGGCAGTCATGGCGGCGGTGCGGTCGGGCGTGGTTGGATCTGGAGGAGGGGGAAGAGAGAGATAGAGATAAAGAGAGAGGCGAGGGAGAGATGGGGCAGTGCGGGAGAAATATCTAGGGGGGCTCGATGGAGGCCTTATCCCCCAGCCATGCTGCCGGCGAGCTGGTTCGACGGCGACAGTGAGCGCGCTTCGGTCGCCCACTGTAGAGGTGGGGGTGGGACCAAGCGGGTGGGAGAGATAGGCTCGGCCGGCTCTAGTGGGCTAAGGCCCAGGGAACAGGGGGGTCCTTTGACTTTTTCTTTTTTTCATTTTCTTTCTATTTTCTAATTCTTTTGAAACAAAATAATTTTATAAAATATAAAACTTGATTCTAAATTAGTGCTATAATTTAGTCCACCACCATTTTAAGTTTAGCATTAAAATAAATTAGTTTAATATTTTTATGAATTAAAAAGCATTTAAATAATTATTTTAGCCACTGTTTTAATTAGCTTAGGGCATTTAAACACATTGTAAAATGTTGGTTCCACCACCAAAATTAGTTATGGATTTTTTGCCACACTTTGAACTTTTTAGTTTGCATGTTTGAGAAATCTGAATTTTGGAATTTAATTGAACTTGAATTTGAATTGTTCCTTGGATCAAATGAGGATTAGAAATAGTAATATAATGACATGGCACCATTAACAGGGGATTATTGTAGATTAATTAACATGGTGTTACATAATACTCACAGGTATTTCTACTAGCTGGTACCATTGTTCCATTAACTTGTCATCATAGTTACTTCTGAAGGAGAGATTCAAGTGATGACCATCCCAAATCTCATTCACACATTTAGATTGCTCATTGCAAATAGAGGAAATAGGCCAGAACCGAACAGACAATGGAGAGGTGCCAAACCAAGTGTCCTCCCAAAACCTAACTTCCCCAATCTCCACCTATACCCAAAATTAAAGGTTTGGGTAATGGAGTTAACCCCTTTTGAGAACTCAGAGATTTGAATATATTGTTATATTTTCTATAATGATGTTTTCATAAGAGCGTCGCTAATACATGACATATATATATAAGCAAAAACCAAGGCCCCAAAACATCCCTCCAACACATAATAGATGCAAAAAATAATTCTAAGGTGTTACTCTAGACGTAAAATATACATCATCAACCGCGCAGCCGGGTAAAACAGCCACGCATCGCACGAAGCCCAACTATCATGCAGAAATTTCCCGCACCCCGCCCGCCCTCCCGCCGCTCACTGCCTACCAGACCCCATGGCCGACTCCCCCGACCATGCGGCCGCCGCTGCTAGTCTTAGACACCTCGCAATGGCGGCCTCCACGGCTCCCACCTTTCTCGACGCCGCCCCCATCTTGTCGCATCAGATTTGCTGGGGCCCATCCCATGGATGCCGCCGGTATGGGTGTGTCGCCGACGAAGAAGGCGACCGTGGCCAAATCTCGTGGTGGAGGCGCGAAGCAGCCACTGCGCGACCCCGCTGCAACTTCATCCCAGTCGAAGAAGACCAAGGCAGACATGGCTCCTTCGTTGCCGTTGATGCCCGTGGCAAGTGCGCCCGGTGATGGCACGATTGCTCCCCCACCACTGCAAGCCACGCCGCTGACTGTCGAGGAGGACCCGTCCACGCCCGTGGCCACTGCCTCCAACGTGCTCGACGAAATGTCACAAAGGTAAAATAATCCTTTTTTTTATGGTTCCTTTTCTCATTCCCCATATGAATAGAATGTGAAGATTGTGTGTACATGCATTTGTAGTCTTGATGATGACATATTTATGTGTAGGAAAAATTTCACGACCGACGATTTTGTCTCTCAAGAATATGCATTGCAAGAATATGATACTCAACTTGATGATTAGAATGTCAACATGGAAGAGGAGGGCTTGTTGACAATGTGAAGGGAAGAACCACAAATTATTCGGACGTCGAAGATGTATTGATTTGTACCGTGTGGAAGTGAGTCTGTCTTGACACATCCGTGGGAAGTGAACAATCTGCAGCCACATATTGGAACCGCATCAAAGATTTCTTTGATGAGCGCAACACTAGTGGCCACTATTGATCGAGAGATTCTATTCACTCCAATGAGGCACCATCGACACTGAATGCCAAAAGTGGGTGGGTTGCTTGGCCAATATTGACCGCGTGAACCCTAGTGGTTGTAATGAAAAAGACATGGTAATTGCTTGCTACTTTTGAGTGCTTTCTCATGCTACATTAACCAAGTATGCATACGTTCCTAAATCAATGGTGTTTCTTTGTTTTTATTGTGTAGAAAATGATTACCCAAGATATGTTCTGAGAAACAAGGATAATAATAATAATAATAATAAGAATAAAAACCGTTCATTTTGAAGCTCCGAGGAAGAAGATCTTGGTTGTCGATTATGAAGATGAGGATGATGATGGTGGTGAGAAGAGAAGAAGGAGCCCTAACAACCCACAAGTATAGGGGATCGCAACCGTTTTTTAGGGTAGAGTATTCAACCGAAATTTATTGATTCGACACAAGGGGAGCCAAAGAATATTCACGAGTATTAGCAATTGAGTTGTCAATTTAACCACACCTGGAAGACTTAATATCTGTAGCAAAGTATTTGGTAGAAAAGTAGAATGGAAGTAATGGTAATGGTGGCAAAAGTAACAGCAACAGTTTTGTAGTGATTGTAACAGCAGTAGCAACGAAAGTAACTTAGCAAAGATCAATATGTGAAAAGCTCGTAGGCAATGGATCGACAATGATAATTGTTATGGATGATATTCATCATGTAGCAGTTACAACCTAGGGTGACACAGAACTAGCTCCAATTCATCAATATAATGTAGGCATGTATTCCGTATATAGCCACACGTGCTTATGGAAAAGAACATGCATGACATATTTTGTCCTACCCTCCCATAGCAGCGGGGTCCTAATGGAAACTAAGGGATATTAAGGCCTCGTTTTAATAGAGAATTGGAACAAAGCATTAGCACTTAGTGAATACACGAACTCCTCAAAGTATGGTAATCACCGGAAAGAATCCCAATTATTCTCACCTTGGGGTATGCGGATCATAATTCGTAAATAGGTGTCTACAACTTGCAAGATAGGATCAAGAACACAAGTATATTCATGAAAACATAATAGGTTGAGATCTGAAATCATGGCACTCGGGCCCTAAGGACAAGAATTAAGCATAGCAAAGTCATAGCAATATAAATCTCAGAACATAATGGATACTAGGGATCAAACCCTAACAAAACTAACTCGATTACATGATAAATCCCATCCAACCCATCACCGTCCAGCAAGCCTATGATGGAATTACTCACGCACGGCGGTGAGCATCACGAAATTCGTGACGGGGGAAGGTTGGTGATGATGATGGCGATGAATCCCCCTCTCCGGAGCCCCGAACAGACTCCAGATCAGCCCTCCCGATGAAGAACAGGAGGCGATGGCGGCTCCGTATCATAAAATGCGATGAATCTTTCTCTCTGATTTTTTTTCTCCCCGAATAGGGTTATATAGAGTTGGAGTTGGGTGAGAGGAGGTCCAGGGGGCCCACAAGCCCTCTGGGCATGCCATAAAGGGGCGCGCCCCCCAGGCTTGTGGCCTCTGGGTGGACCACCCCTCTGGTTAATTCTTGCGCCAGTATTTTTTATATATTCCATCAAATTCTTCGTGAATTTTTAGGTCAATTTGAGAACTTTTATTTCTGCACAAAAATAACACCATGGCAATTCTGCTGAAAACAGCGTCAGCCCGGATTAGTACCATTCAAATCATGCAAATTAGAGTCCAAAACAAGGGCAAAAGAGTTTGGAAAAGTAGATACGATGGAGACGAATCAAATCCCCCAAGATTAACCCATTGCTTGTCCTTAAGCAATTCAGTTGACAAACTGAAAGTGACTAAGAAAACTTTTACAAACTCTGCCTGATCTTGTTGTTGCAAAAATGTCTTGCCAATATTCAGGTTTTCAGCAAAGATTACGAACTAACCATATTCACAATAACATTTAGGTCTCACATTTACTCATATCAATGGCACAATCAACTAGCAAACAATAATAATAAATCTCAGATGACAACACTTTTTCAAAAAAAATCATGATACAATATGACAAAATGGTATCTCGCTAGCCCTTTTTGAGACCGCAAAACATAAACGTAGAGCACCCCTGAAGATCAAGGACAGAGTAGACATTATAATTCATGGCAAAAGAGAGCTAGTCACACTCATACTCAACATCAATTGAAAATAGAGCATACAAATGACAGTGGTGCTCTCCAGCTGGTGCTTTTTATAAGAAGATGATGACACAACAATAAAAGTAAATAGATAGGCTCTTCGCAAAGGGAAGCAGGGATTTGCAGAGGTGCCAGAGCTCAAGCTTTTAGAACAGAGATGAATATAATTTTGAGCGGTATGCTTTCATTTTCAACATAACAACCAAGATATATCACTATCTTCCATGCTAGATACATTATAGGCGGTTCCGAAACAGAATGGTAAAGTTTTTACTCCCCCTCCACCAACAATCACACTACACGGCTAGCCGAATCCACGGGTACCGTCCATACCAACAACAGTCCTGGGGGAGTTTTGTTTGATTATTACATTTTGATTTGATTTTGAGCATGGAATTGGGTATCCCGAATACAATCCACTTTATCATGAATGACAAGTGAATAAACACTCGTCATGAGAATAACCCACCTAGCATGGAAGATACTGACAACCCCCAGTCACTACATGAGCGATTCGGGCATACAAAATAGATTAGAATTTCAAGGTTTAGAGTTTGGCACATGCAAATTTACTTAGAACAGTAGGTAAATATCACATATAGGTAGGTATGGTGGACTCATATGGAACAACTTTGGGTTTAAGGAAGTGGATGCACAAGCAGTGTTCCTGCTTAGTACAAGTGAAGGCTAGCAAAAAGATTGAGGAGTGACCAGCTATAGAGCGACAACGGTCATACACATGCATTGAGGTTACCCAACATTGAGTGCAAGCATGAGTAGGATATAAATCACCATGAACATGGATATCGTGGAGACTATGTTGTTTTTGTTTCAACTACATGCGTGAACATGTGCCAAGTCAAGCCACTTAAATCATTCAAAGGAGGATACCATCCTATCATACTACATCATAACCATTTTAAATGCATGTTGGCAAGCAACATAAACCATTATCCACTCCTAGCTAATTAAGCATGGCATGAGTAACTATAATCTCTAATTGTCATTGCAAACATGTCTCATTCATAATGGGTTGAATCAAGAACGATGAGCTAATCATATTTACAAAAACAAAATAGGTAGAGTTCGTACCAGCTTTTCTCCATCTCAATCATTTCATCATATATCGTCATTATTGCCTTTCACCTGCACGACCAAATGGTCTGGATAATAATAAGAGTGCATGTGCATTGGACTAACCTGGAATCTGCAAACATTTATTCAAAGGAGAAGACAAGGTAATATGGGCTCTTTGTTAGATCAACAATAATGCATATGAGAGCCACTCAACATTTTCATTGTGGTCTTCTCCTTTAGATCCAGAGAAAAGAAAAGAATTTCAAAGAAACACACTGAAATATTTTTGGAGTTTTTGTTTTTCTAATGAAAGTAAAACAAGAACGAGAAAAACTATTTACACGGGAAAGCTCCCAACAAGCAAAAGAAGAACGGGAAATCTTTTTGGGTTTTCTTTTTTAATACTACTACTAAATAAACTTGGAAAGAAAAACAAAAAAGAAACGAGAACTATTTTTTTGGATTTTCTCAAAGTTTTTCAAACACACAAGAAGAAAGCCAGAAAAAAATAAACTAACATGGATGATACAATGAAAAAGGATGAACACCGACAACTAGAATGGATGTGTGAACATGAATATAATGTCGGTGAGAAATACGTAGTCCCCCAAGCTTAGGCTTTTGGCCTAAGTTGGTCTAGGGACACGGTTGGCCTGGATAGTATCCAAAGTCGTAGTTGGGGTTGTACTGAGCTGCGGCCGCTACTGCTTGAAGGGTTGCAGCTTGGAGGCGAGCGGCCTCCTCTTCTCTCTTATACTCGTCTGCCTCCTCTTTAGTTATGAAATATCTCCATTTTACCTAAAAGTGAAAGAAGGCAAGAGCGAGAAGCGTAACATAGAAGATGCACTCCCTGTCAAAGATTAGTCGGTACATGAGGGGTTGTTTGCTCCTCTCAAGAAACTGGTAACGAACCATAGCATCATTATCAAGGTAAGTGGGTGGTAACTCAATGTCATTTTCTCTTATGGGTGCCCCGAGATAATTAGCTAATTGAGTTGCATAAATCCCCCCAAAGAAATCTCCATCCTTAGCATTATTGTGTAACCGCCTTGCAACAATAGCCCCCAAGTTATATCATCTATCACCCATTACCCAACTCTTGAAGACACTAAGATCTGATGCACAAAGGTGGCTATGATCATGTTTACCATTTATGCACCTACATATAAAGAGAGCAAAATAGTGTATAGCAGGAAAGTGAATGCTCGCTATAGTGGCTTGGGTTATGGTTCTAGTTCCTCCTATAGAAATGCTAGCAAGGAACTCAAAACAATCAGATTTACGAGGCTCACTATGAATGCCCATTGCGGGATTTTACATATTTCATTAAAATCTTCAAGGTCCATTCGAAATGATTTATCATATAGATCAAATAAAACAGAATGAGTATTGCGCTTGGATGTAAACTCAAATCTCTGGACAAATGAATCATTGAGGTGATAGTATTGCCGACACTTATCCGAAACGAAGTCCTGAAGGCCAGCATTTTGCATGCACGCATCAAATTCCTCCTTAAAACCCGCATGAGACATGAACTGATCCGATGGCCATTCACAAGGCCGCACTAGCGCTTCCCTCGGCGGTTCAAGGTCTGGCTCACGTATCGCTACCCTGGGGGCTTTCTTCGTTAAGGAACCACCTTGGTATATTTTCCTAAACATTTCTCCCCTCTGATTTTTTTTGAAATTTTTAGTGACTCAAAATAAAAGTGAACAAAACTCAACAAGATTGATAGCAACTACTCCCACAAGTGTCTAGAGGCTATATCATACATCAAAACTACTTTTGACCATATAAATTGGACATGCAAGCTCAAGAACAAGGTCACCACAGCAACAAAAAATTTCAATATATAAAGCACTAGAACAAAAAATAATTGGACCATTGGAGGAGTCACATACCAATGAACAATCCCTCGAAACAGTTTTGGAAACAAAGCTCCGACCAAGGAGATCGAAAATGGTAGCAAAATGAGCAAGAACACGGGTTTGAGCAATGGTGAGATTTTTTCAGTAGGAAGACAAAGTGGATGGGTGCTGGCATAAGGGAGAGGGACCCTCATGGGACCACAAGCTCTATAGACGCGCCTGGGCGATGGGCGCGCCTTGTGGGCTTGTGGCCCACTGGTGCACCCCCCTGAGGTGTGTTTAGTGCCAAAAATTCATAAATATTATAGAAAAGATCATACTAAATTTTCAGGGATTTGGTGAACTTTTATTTTCTTGTCATTCTTTTATTGCACAGATAAAACAGAAAACAGGAAAATAATAGCATTTCTACTTTATTTATTCTAAATAACAACAATTAAAAAGTGGGTATAGAGAGTTGTGTTTACTAAATTCATCCATCTCATGCCCGTCAAAAGGAATCCATTAATAAGGTTCATCAAGTCTTATTAACAAAATTCTTCTGAATGATATAAAACCGGAGAATCTTCGTATAACACTATGTTACCTCAAATGGGATATGCATGTCCCCAACAATAAGAATATCATATTTCTTTTTAATAGTAGGAATAGGGAATTCAAAACCTCCAATAGCAATAGTTGAAAATTTTCCAATAGAATTGATGTTATTCACTTGAGGTTGTTTCTTCGGAAAGTGTACCGTATGCTCATTACCATTAACATGAAAGGTGAGATTGCCTTTATTGCAATCAATACCAGCTCCTGCAGTATTCAAAAAGGGTCTACCAAGGAAATGTCAAGAATAACAAAGGCAATGAAAAGCTAACAGACTTATTGCAAGGAATATCACATTCATCGAATCTATAGAGAGAATTTAGCTTCACTACCCGTGTCGGGTTATCAAGACCATGTAGTTCTTCAATAGGTGGTAAATTATTAACATCTTCAGCTTTAATACCCTTTTCTTTCATAGATTTCTTTGCCTCTTGCATATCTTCAGGACTGAGAAATAGAATACCTTTTTTCTTTAGAGTTGGCTTAGGAGATGGTTCAGGAAGAGTCCAATCATTATCATTACTCAGTATATTATTCAATAGCACTTCAGCTTGTTCAACAGTTCGTTCCCTCAAAACACAACTAGCACAACTATCTAGGTGGTTGCTACCTCTTGAGCACTGCATTGGATTTCCTCGAAGAGGAGAGGATGATGCATCAAAGTAGCGTAAGTATTTCCCTCAGTTTTTGAGAACCAAGGTATCAATCTAGTAGGAGGCTATGCTCGAGTCCCTCGTACCTACACAAAAACAATAGCTCAATGCAACCAACGCGCTTAGGGGTTGTCAATCCCTTCACGGTCACTTATGAAAGTGAGATTTGATAGAGATAATAAATAATATTTTTGGTATAGAGATGCAAAGTAAAAAGTAAAAGCAAAGTAAAAGCAAAGCAATAATAAAGTGATGGAGATTAATATGATGAGAAAGAGACCCGGGGGCCATAGGTTTCACTAGTGGCTTCTCTTAAGAGCATAAGTATTCTACGGTGGGTGAACAAATTACTGTTGAGCAATTGACAGAATTGAGCATAGTTATGAGAATATCTAGGTATGATCATGTATATAGGCATCACGTCCGAGACAAGTAAATCGACTCCTACCTGCATCTACTACTATTACTCCACTCATCGACCGCTATCCAGCATGCATCTAGAGTATTAAGTTAAAAACAGAGTAACGCCTTAAGCAAGATGACATGATGTAGAGGGATAGTTTCATGCAATATGATAAAAAAACCATCTTGTTATCCTCGATGGCAATGATACAATACATGCCTTGCTGCCCCTTCTGTCACTGGGAAAGGACACCGCAAGATCGAACCCAAAGCTAAGCACTTCTCCCATGGCAAGAACAACCAATCTAGTAGGCCAAACCAAACTGATAATTCGAAGAGACTTGCAAAGATAACCAATCATTCATAAAAGAATTCAGAGAAGATTCAAATATTATTCATAGATAGACTTGATCATAAACCCACAATTCTTAGGTCTCAACAAACACACCGCAAAAAGAAGATTACATCAAATAGATCTCCATGAGAGAGGGGGAGAACATTGTATTGAGATCCAAAAAGAGAGAAGAAGCCATCTAACTACTAACTGTGGACCCGTAGGTCTGAAGTAAACTACTCACACTTCATCGGAGAGGCTTGGATGATGATGTAGAAGCCCTCCGTGATCGATGCCCCCTCCGGTGGAACTCCAGAACAGGCCCCAAGATGGGATCTCATGGATATAGAAAGTTGCGGCGGTGGAATTAGGTTTTTGGCTCCGTATCTGATCGTTTGGGGGTACGTGGGTATATATAGGAGGAAGAAGTACGTCGGTGGAGCAACAAGGGGCCCACGAGGGTGGGGGCACGCCTGGTAGGGTAGGGTGCGCCCCCTACCTCGTGGCCTCCTGTTACGTGCCTTGACGTAGGGCCCCAGTCTCCTGAGTTGTATTCGGTGAGAAAATCACATTCCCGAAGGTTTCATTCCGTTTGGACTCCGTTTGATATTTCTTTTCTTCGAAACCCTAAAACAGGCAAAAAATAGCAATTCTGGGCTGGGCATCCGGTTAGTAGGTTAGTCCCAAAAATAATATAAAAGTGGGTAATAAAGCCCAATAATGTCCAAAACAGTAGATAATATAGCATGGAGCAATCAAAAATTATAGATACATTGGAGACGTATCAAGCATCCCCAAGCTTAATTCCTGCTCGTCCTCGAGTAGGTAAATGATAAAAACAGAATTTTTGATGCGGAGTGCTACTTGGCATAATTTCAATGTAATTCTTCTTAATTGTGGTATGAATATTCAGATTCAAAAGATTCAAGACAAAAGTTCATGTTGACATAAAAATAATAATACTTCAAGCATACTAACAAAGCAATTATGTCTTCTCAAAATAACATGGCCAAAGAAAGCTATCCCTACAAAATCATATAGTCTGGCTATGCTCTATCTTCACCACACAAAGTATTTAAATCATGCACAACCACGATGACAAGCCAAGCAATTGTTTCATACTTTTGACATTTTCAAAACTTTTTCGATCTTCACGCAATACATTAACGTGAGCCATGGATATAGCACTATATGTGGAATAGAATGGTGGTTGTGGAGAAGACAAAAGAGAGGGGAAGATAGTCTCACATCAACTAGGCGTATCAACGGGCTATGGAGATGCCCATCAATAGACATCAATGTGAGTGAGTAGGGATTGCCATGCAACGGATGCACTAGAGCTATAAGTATATGAAAGCTCAACAAAAGAAACTAAGTGGGTGTGCATCCAACTCGCTTTCTCATGAAGACCTAGGGCATTTTGAGGAAGCCCATCATTGGAATATACAAGCCAAGTTATATAGTGAAAAATTCCCACTAGTATATGAAAGTGACATAATGAGAGACTCTCTATCATGAAGATCATGGTGCTACTTTGAAGCACAAGTGTGGTAAAAGGATATTAACATTGTCCCTTCTCTCTTTTTCTCTCTTTTTTGGGCCTTCTCTTTTTTTGGCCTCTTTTTTATTTTTCATCCGGAGTCTCATCCCAACTTGTGGGGGAATCATAGTCTCCATCATCCTTTCCTCACATGGGACAATGCTCTAAAAATGATGATCATCACACTTCTATTTTTCTTACAACTCAACAATTACAACTCAATACTTAGAACAAATTATGACTCTATATGAATGTCTCTGGCGGTGTACCGGGATATGCAATGAATCAAGAGTGACATGTATAAAAGAATTATGAATGGTGGCTTTGCCACAAATACGATGTCAACTACATGATCATGCTAGCAATATGACAATGATGGAGTGTGTCATAATGAACGGAACGGTGGAAAGTTGCATGGCAATATATCTCAGAATGGCTATGGAAATGCCATGATAGGTAGGTATGGTGGCTGTTTTGAGGAAGGTATTTGGTGGGTGTATGATACCGGCAAAATGTGCGCGGTATTAGAGAGGCTAGCAATGGTGGAAGGAAGGGAAGTGCGTATAATCCATGGACTCAACATTAGTCATAAAGAACTCATATAAGTATTGCAAAAATCTAGAAGTTATCAAAGCAAAGTATTACGCGCATGCTCCTAGGGGGATAGATTGGTAGGAAAAGACCATCGCTTGTCCCCGACCGCCATTCATAAGGAAGACAATCAATAAATAAATCATGCTCCGACTTCATCACATAACGGTTCACCATACGTGCATGCTACGGGAATCACAAACTTTAACACAAGCATTTCTCAAATTCACAACTACTCAACTAGCATGACTCTATATCACCATCCTCATATCTCAAAACAATTATCAAGCATCAATTTCTTCTTAGTATTCAACGCACTCAAAAGAAAGTTTTACAAATCTTGAATACCAAGCATGTTATTATTAAGCAATTTACCATGCTATTAAGACTCTCAAAATAATCTAAGTGAAGCATGAAAGATCAATATTTTCTATAAAACAAATCCACCACCATGCTCTAAAACATATAAGTGAAGCACTAGAGCAAAATTATATAACTCAAAAGATCTAAGTGAAGCACATAGAGTAAAACTATAGAGCTCAAAAGATATAAGTGAAGCACATAGAGTATTCTATCAAATTCGAAATTATGTATGGATCTCTCAAAAGGTGTGTACAGCAAGGATGATTTTGGTAAACTAACAAGCAAAGACTCAAACTATAAAAGACTCTCCAAGAAAAACACATATCATGTGGTGAATAAAGATATAGCTCCAAGTAAAGTTACCGATAGAAGTAGACGAAAGAGGGGATGCCTTCCGGGGCATCCCCAAACTTTGGCTTTTAGGTGTCCTTAGATTATCTTGGGGGTACCATGGGAATCCCCAAGCTTAGGCTCTTGCCACTCCTTGTTCCATAATCCATCAAATCTTTACCCAAAACTTGAAAACTTGACAACACAAAATTTAAAGAAGAAAACTCACGAGCTCCGTTAGCGAAAGAAAACAAAAGACCACTTCAAGGTACTGTAATGAACTCATTCTTTATTTATATTGGTGTTATACCTACTGTATTCCAACTTCTCTATGGATTATAAACTATTTTACTATCCATAGATTCATTAAAATAAGCAAACAACACACGGAAAATAGAATCTGTCAAAAACAGAACAGTTTGTAGTAATCTGTAGCTAGCGCAAGATCTGGAACCCCTAAAATTCTAAAATAAATTGATGGACGTGATTAATTTATCTATTAATCATCTTCAAAAAGAATTAACTAAATAGCACTCTCCAAATAAAAATGACAGCAGTTCTCGTGAGCACTAAAGTTTCTGTTTTTTACAGCAAGTTCAACCAGACTTTCCCCAAGTCTTCCCAACGGTTCTACTTGGCACAAACACTAATTAAACACAAAAAACACAACTAAAACAGAGGATAAATAATTTATTTATTGCATCAAAATCAAGGAATAAAAATAAAATTGGGTTGCCTCCCAACAAGCGCTATCGTTTAACGCCCCTAGCTAGGCATAACAAGCAAGAATAGATTTAGGTATTTCCATCTTTGGTATTAGGAAAGAAAATAGCAAACTTGCTATCTATATAATTAATCCTTATATTTTGATAAAGCACATGGCTATTAATGGTAGAAGAAAGATTAATCATGTTATAGAAGTTTGTATCTAGGCTAGCCTTTATCTCTTTAATAGATTCATTTTGGTAAGAGAGCAAAAGAGATGTAGATTCAACTTTCTCATTCATGGGGTGCCCAAATATAGTTTTCATTTTTTTCATAAGTGTATACGACATCCCCTTCAAGGAAACCTTCTTCAAATATAGAATCTAAGACATGCTTAAAATAAGAAGGAAGGGCAATATAAAAGCTTTTTAGGTAAACTTCAATTTGATATTGAGGGACATAGCTACCCCTGATCCTTAATAGTCTATACCAAGCATCTTTCAAAGATTCATCAAGTAAATAACGAAAGATTCCAGAATCCTCTTCATCAAAATTATTAAGACTCTCATTGATAACTCTGGTAGATTTTTCCATAGTATCCTTATTTATAAGTTTAGCGAGGATAGAGGGGTTGTCTAAAGTACTAAAACTCTGGAGGGAACTTCCAACCCTTTTTGATTCAGACATAGCGGAAGAAAGGCAAGCGGAAAGAGATGGAGGATAGAGAGAGAGAGAGGGAGAATAAAACGGCAACGGTGAATTGGGGGGAGAGGAAAACGAGAGGCAAATGGAAAATAATGTAATGCGGGAGATAGGGATTGTGATGGCTACTTGGTATGTTGACTTTTGCGCAGACTCCCCGGCAACGGCGCCAGAAATTCTTCTTGCTACCTCTTGAGCACTGCGTTGGATTTCCCCGAAGAGGAGAGGATGATGCAGCAAAGTAGCATAAGTATTTCCGTCAGTTTTTGAGAACTAAGGTATCAATCCAGTAGGAGGCTACGCTCGAGTCCCTCGTACCTACACAAAAACAATAGCTCAACGCAACCAACACGCTTAGGGGTTGTCAATCCCTTCACGGTCACTTACCAAAGTGAGATCTGATAGAGATAATAAATAATATTTTTGGTATTTTTGGTATAGAAATGCAAAGTAAAAAGTAAAAGCAAAGTAAAAGCAAAGCAATAATAAAGTTATGGAGATTAATATGATGAGAAAGAGACCCGGGGGCCATAGGTTTCACTAGTGGCTTCTCTCAAGAGCATAAGTATTCTACGGTGGGTGAACAAATTACTGTTGAGCAATTGACAGAATTGAGCATAGTTATGAGAATATCTAGGTATGATCATGTATATATGCATCACGTCCGAGACAAGTAGATCGACTCCTGCCTGCATCTACTACTATTACTCCACTCATTGACCGCTATCCAGCATGCATCTAGAGTATTAAGTTAAAAACAGAGTAACGCCTTAAGCAAGATGACATGATGTAGAGGGATAGTTTCATGCAATATGATAAAAACCCCATCTTGTTATCCTCTATGGCAACGATACAATACGTGCCTTGCTGCCCCTTCTGTCACTGGGAAAGGACACCGCAAGATCGAACCCAAAGCTAAGCGCTTCTCCCATGGCAAGAACAACCAATCTAGTAGGCCAAACCAAACTGATAATTCGAAGAGACTTGCAAAGATAACCAATCATACATAAAAGAATTCAAAGAAGATTCAAATATTGTTCGTAGATAGACTTGATCATAAACCCACAATTCATCGATCCCAACAAACACACCGCAAAAGAAGATTACATCGAATAGATCTCCACGAGAGAGGGGGAGAACATTGTATTGAGATCCAAAAAGAGAGAAGAAGCCATCTAGCTACTAACTATGGACCCGTAGGTCTGAAGTAAACTACTCACACTTCATCAGAGAGGCTTGGATGATGATGTAGAGGCCCTCCGTGATCGATGCCCCCTCCGGCGGAGCTCCGGAACAGGCCCCAAGATGGGATCTCGTGGATACAGAAAGTTGCGGCAGTGGAATTAGGTTTTTTGGCTCCATATCTGATCGTTTGGGGGTACATGGGTATATATAGGAGGAAGAAGTACGTCGGTGGAGCAACAGGGGGCCCACAAGGGTGGGGGCGCGCCTGGTAGGGTAGGGCGCGCCCCCTACCTCGTGGCCTCCTGTTACGTGCCTTGACGTAGGGTCCAAGTCTCCTGAGTTGTATTCGGTGAGAAAATTGCGTTCCCGAAGGTTTCATTCCGTTTGGACTCCGTTTGATATTTCTTTTCTTCGAAACCCTAAAACAGGCAAAAAACAACAATTCTAGGTTGGGCCTCCGGTTAGTAGGTTAGTCCCAAAAACAATATAAAAGTGGATAATAAAGCCCAATAATGTCCAAAACAGTAGATTATATAGCATGGAGCAATCAAAAATTATAGATATGTTGGAGACGTATCAGTGGTCCCTAGAAGCATCGGTTAGTCCATTATGAAAGATATCAAATATTTCATTTTTCTTGAGAGGATGAGCAAGAAAAAGCATTAAGTAATTGGAGAAGCCTCGCCTGAGCTTGTGGGAGACAATCTTCTTCAATTTGCACAAAGTTAAATATTTCCTGTAAAGCAACTTGTTTCTTATGAGCAGGAAAATATTTTTCAGAGAAGTAGTAGATCATATCCTGGGGACTACGCACACAACTAGGAGCAAGAGAATTAAACCATATCTTAGCATCACCCTTTAATGAGAAAGGAAACAACTTAAGAATATGGTAATCGTGATTTTTTTCCTGATGAGCAAATAGGGTAGCTATATCATTCAATTTAGTAAGATGTGCCACAACAGCTTCAGATTCGTAACCACTGAAAGGATCAGATTCAACCAAAGTAATTAACTCATGATTGATAGACTATTCATAATCCTTATCAGTAACAAAGATAGGTTAAGTAGCAAACTTAGGATCATATTGCATTCTAGCATTCAAAGATTTTTCTTTCAACTTGACAAGCAATTTCTTAAGATCCTCTCTATCTTACAAGCAAGAAAGTCCCTAGCTACCTCTCCATCCATAACATAACCCTTAGGTATAATAAGCAATTCATATCTAGGAGAGCTTGGTCTAACATGTGTTTCAAAGTTTTTAGTTTCAATAATTTCATCAGTTTTAGAAATATCATCAGTTTTAGCATTCTCCATATCTTTAGCTCTAGCAAGTTGTTCATCAAGAAATTCACCCAGTGGCAAAGTATTATCAAGCAAAGTAGTAATATCATCATAAGCATCATGCACAGTAGAAGTAGCATCATCAATTACTTGCGACATATCATAATCAATAGCAGGTGTTGGTGTCGCAAGCTTACTCAAAACAGAAGGTGAATCAAGTGCAGAGCTAGATGGCAGTTCCGTACCTCCCCTCGTCCTAGAGGGAAAAATCTTGGTTTGGGTATCTTTCAAATTCTTCATAGTGATCAATAGATATAAATCCCAAGTGACTTGAAGAAAAGAGCTATGCTCCCCGGGAACGGCGCCAGAAAAAGGTTAACCCACAAGCATAGAGGATCGCAACAACTCTCGAGGGTAGAGTATTCAACCCAAATTTATTGATTCAACACAAGGGAAGCCAAAGAATATTCACGAGTATTAGAAGTTGAGTTGTCAATTCAACCACACCTGAAAGACTTAATATCTGCAGCAAAGTATTTGGTAGCAAAGTACTATGAAAGTAATGGTAACGGTGGCAAAAGTAACAATAGCAGTTTTGTAGTGATTGTAATAGCAGTAGTAACGAAAGTTACTTAGCAAAGATCAATATGTGAAAAGCTCATAGACAATGGATCCGAAATGACAATTGTATTGGATGATATTCAGCATGTAGCAGTTATAACCTAGGGTGGCACAGAACTAGCTCCAATTCATCAATATAATGTAGGCATGTATTCTGTATATAGTCATACATGCTTATGGAACAGAACTTGCATGACATCTTTTGTCCTACCCTCCCGTGGCAGCAGGGTCCCAATGGAAACTAAGGGATATTAAGGCCTCCTTTTAATAGAGAACCGGAAGAAAGTATTATCACTTACTGAATACATTAACTCCTCAAACTACAATAATCTTTTTTTTTGAGGAATAATGACAGGAGTTCTGCCTTTTCATATTAGAAGAAAGAAGGGGAACCAAGGTTCCCTGGAAGTGTACAGATAAAATGGAGAAACAAGCATCCACGCACACATACTCAGCCAAAGAAACTAGAAAAAGGAAGAGGAAAGAGAAAAACTAAGCAGTAGCCTCCTTGAACAAAGCAATCTCGTCTCTGGCCATAGCAGCAACTGTTTCAGGTGAGCATCTCTTTCCTTCAAAAGTTCGCCTATTTCTTTCTTTCCAAAGATTCCAAGCAACATAAGCAGCCGATGTGATTTGCATGCTAAAAATCGGGTTGTTGTGCAGGTTCCAGGTCCGTTTCCACCAGCCTTTGATTGTCATCAAAGTTGAACCAACAACAGCAGCCTCTGGGTCGCTCTGCTGGAAGGAGAACCAGACCTCTCGGGCAAAAGGGCAAGAGAGCGTAATATGGGCAGCTGACTCCAGAACTTGATCACAGAAAGTACATTTGTCTTTGTGTGGCCAACCCCTTGTCGCAAGACGATCAGCCGTCCAGGTCCTATTCTGGATCAATAGCCATAGATGGAACTTCACCTTCGGCTCGGCCTTAATCCTCCATGAGGCATGCAACTCTGGCTGAGAGATCCGGCCAACAAACTGAGCATTGTAAGCAGACGCAACGGAATAACCTCCGTCATTAGTGAGCTTCCATCGGATGGTGTCAGGAACATTTGTGAGGACAATGGGTTGCGGCAGTCCCCATAACTTGACAAGTTGATCCAGCAAATCTTCAGAAGCAATTCTTTCCAGGCCCTTCATCCATCGATTACCAGCAAGCGCTTCCTTCACAGTTAACTTCTTCCGTCACGCCAGACCAAATAGACCAAGGGCTACATCCATAGGGGCCATGCCCAACAGCCAACGATCATTCCAGAAGCTTATGCACTCCCCATTCCCTAGTGTAATCTCCGTGCAAGCAGAGAAAAGTAGCATGTCCGTGCAATCGCATGGGATGGGGGAGCCCTGCCAAGGCCTAGAAGTGAGGCTCCACTCTAGCCAAGCCCAACGCAGCCGCAACGCCCTGCTGAAGCAAGCAATGTCTTTGATTCCAAGGCCGCCCACATCCTTTGGGGAGCAGACCCTCTTCCAGCTAACAAGGCACTTGACCCCACTGCACTCCTCATCACCATTCCAAAGGAAGTTGCACTGAATCTTTTCCATCTTCTTTATCGTCCATTTGTCGACTGCGAAACTTGTTAAGAAATAGGTTGCCATGGACGTAAGCACAGAATTTATTAGGCCGAGTCTTCCCGGTTTTGTCATCAGTTTGCCTTTCCATCCCTTGAGTCTTCCAGCCATACCATCCAAGAGAGGGAGGACTTCGATTCGCCTAAGCTTGCGATAGCTGAGTGGTAGGCCAAGGTAACGACACGGGAGAGAGCCCGTCGTCCCACCAAAATCTTGGATAATATCCTGGAAGTCCAGCCCCTCACACCTAACAGGATAGGCAACGCATTTCTGGGTGTTGATCTTGAGTCCAGAGGCCTCCCCAAACCTGTCCAGTATTGCTCTGACCGCACGCACTTCCTCCTTGACAGGGTTTAAAAACAGGGCCGCATCATCCGCATACATACTTGTCCGAAATCTGGCCGCCTTAGGTCCCAACTGAGATAGAACCCCGCGTTCTGTCGCAAGATCCAACAGTCTCCGAAGCAGCTCCATGACGAGAATGAACAGCATTGGAGACAGGGGGTCTCCCTGGCGAAGGCCGCGCATATGCCTGAAGGGCGTGCCGGGGGTGCCATTTAACAAAATTCTTGAGGAAGCGGAGCTCAGAATGGTAGGCACAATATTTCTCCAGCGCTGACCGAAACCAAAAGCAGACAGGGTCTCTAACAAGAATCCCCAACCAACGGAATCAAACGCTTTGGCAATGTCAAGCTTGAGGAAGACTAATGCCTTCTTCTTGGTGTGAGCCTCTCTAACGACATTGTGCACGTAAGGAAATTGTCCTGAATACATCTCTTTTTTATGAAGGCGCTCTGAGAAGGAGAGACGAGGGAGTCAAGCTCCGGGGCCAGCCTATTGGCAAGCAACTTGCAGAGGATCTTGGCTATGCTGTGCATCAAGCTGATCGGCCTGTAGTCCAAAGGGGTGCCAGGAGCATCTTTCTTGGGCAGAAGCACAATATG
This sequence comes from Triticum urartu, assembly GCF_003073215.2. Classification (NCBI taxonomy): domain Eukaryota; kingdom Viridiplantae; phylum Streptophyta; class Magnoliopsida; order Poales; family Poaceae; genus Triticum; species Triticum urartu. Next base: position 187,224,530 of record NC_053027.1, on the reverse strand, counting down.
AGCAGAGTTTAAAAGATCCCAATGGTCGGTTCTGAGAGAGTGAATAAGATCAATAGCCCTCAAGAGGTCATTCTTCAAGATATCCCAACAGATCTTGAAGAAAAGTCCGGGGAAGCCATCAGGGCCGGGTGCCTTCTCAGCCTGCATCGAATCAATCACCTCCTTGAGCTCATCAATGGAGAAGTGAGCATCGAGGTGCTGCAGGTCATGGTTTGGCAGTTGCAAAAAATCCCAGTTAAGCTTGCATGTGCCATTGAAAGGCACCCCCATGAGGCCCTTGAAGTGATGCAGCAAGATCTCAGCCTTCTCCTCATGAATATTAGTCTCTGTTCCGCATTGTTTCTTCAGGATTGGAATGTGATTCTTTCGACATCTCCCATTTGCACGCAGGTGAAAAAGTCTCTTATTTGCATCGCCCGCTCTGATTGTGGTCAATCTAGATTTTTGTCTCCATCTCACTCTGTCGATGGCTGCCAACCCAAGCAGTTTTGCCTTCAACACCCGCCTCAGATTCAGCTCAGCGTCGGACAGCACCCTCTCGTCTTGTGCCATGTCTAGGTGGAAAATGACGTCGTTTGCGATAGGCTCCTGAATCCGCAAATCAGACATGTGTGCTCTGCTCCACCGCTTGAGGGCGGCAGCCGTGCGACAAAGCTTGGTGTGCAGAATTCTGAAGGCGTTGTTGGAGCGCACATCCTTGTCCCAAGCCTCCTGAACCGTCTCCCTAAACCTAGGCAGATTAACCCAAAAAGCTTCAAATCGGAACCCATGATAGCGCTTGGTCACCATCCTCTTGAGTAACAAAGGGCTGTGGTCCGAAATGGCCGTGGAGGCAGGCATCAAATGGTACTGGGGGAACTTGAGTTCCCATTCGCGAGACATGAGGATGCGGTCAAGCTTGGAGCAGGTGTGGTTGCTATTGTGACTGGCCCAAGTAAATTTCCTTCCAGTTAGCTGAAACTCACGGAGTTCAAGATCCTCGATGACACTTCTGAACCGGCCCATCATCCGAATGTTGACATTGGGGTTGTTCTTCTCATTTGCTCTCGCAATCAGATTGAAATCGCCTGCAAGCAGCCATTCATTTTTCACCAAGAGCTTGAGGTTGCGAAGCTCCTGCAGAAATACAATCTTGTCATCATCATCCTGCGGCCCATATACAACTGTCGGTGTCCACGAAGAGCCATCCATTCTATTGGTCACGGTGGCAGACAGAGAGAAGGAAGCTGGCACAGCTGGAAAAGGGGAGATAGCAAAGTCTGGACTGCACGCGATCAGGATGCCACCTCGTGTGCCGTCAGCCCCTTTGAACAAGAAATTATCCCCAAATCTGGGCCCCAATGTCTCCACCACCAGATTTCTTGACAGATCAGCGATCTTAGTCTCTTGTAGGCACACGATGTTACACTTCCAGGTATTGCACAAATTTTGGACGACACGACGGCGGGCAGGGTTGTTTAGGCCCCTAACATTCCAGTTCAGTAGGTTTATATCCATGTGGAAACTTGGGGCGACTCAAACACACATTGCCGAGCAGAACAGCTGCAAGACTGATACCGGGTAGACACAATGAACTGAACCTCCAGCATCCTATGCCTCTCAGACAGGCCAAACAGCATAGTGCAACAAATACAGGGACCTTCAGTAATTTGAGCACTACAGCCGATCCTCCATACACCCAGCATAATCAAAGGTTGTACTAACATGGGGAACCAATCTAAGCACTTAGACACATCAAAATCAGATCAAGGATCAGGGGCCGACCGCCTGACCCCTAGCAGCCTTGGACCTGGACAACGATGAAGTGGCGGCAACCAACGCCGAGACCGCCTGAATGAATGAGTCCGGCAGTTCCTTCTTGTACAGCATCCGGTAGCGCTGTAGGTCTTCCGGCGCTGGAGGCCCATCATGGAGAACAATCCCTCCCCTCTTGAGGAGCACCAACCTCGCCTTGTCCTCGGCCGAGAGACCGCGATTGGGCTTAGCCGCGAGCCTGCCGCTGCTGCGAGTGGACCTAACAGTCGTCTCCGCACTGGCTAGGGGGTGGGGATGCGTGGCCGCCATGCTGACCGGGGGGGGGGGGGGGGGAGGGGGTGGCTGGGAATTAGGCGTCGGCAGCAGAGCAGAGGAGGAAGGCCGTGAAGCGGCGAGCAGGAAAGCAGAGAGGGCCTCAGCCAGCGTATTATCATCGATGCTAGCATCCGGGCCAACACACGGCATTGCAGCGGGCAGACGGCCCAGCTCCGAGACCGGGGGTGGGTGAGGGGCCTGAGCCGGGGCAGCGCTGCGAGCTGGGCCAGAGTCGACGTTGAGGCCCAGCTGAACCGGAAGGCCCGCCCGTTTGTCGCGTGCAGACTGCGTCCCAGAGAGGAGGCCAGGGTCAACGCGCGCGGCCAGAGGCACTTCCGAGATCTCGTCCAAAAGCTGGCTCTCGCGTGCGTCTAGGCTGACTAGGGACGGAGCCAGCGCCAGCCCATCCCCTTCGGCCAGTGGCAGCGCAGCCGTCCCCAAATTAACATTGAGAAGGAAATCAGCTGCTGAGACATCCTCAGATGCCGGCAGTGGCGAATCCAGAAAGAAAATGGAGGGTGGGTTCAAAGTTAACAGAGAAAAAAAACAAACGTCTGTTTGAAGAAAAACAACATCATCTCCTAGTCCATTTGTCCAAATGTGATCAAACTTTCCCAGAATACTACTGGAGGCATGTGGTATTTACTGGATTTTTTTTGGAATGTTTGAAACATATTAAATTTGAACTAGATTCTGAATCTGCTTAGCTAAATAGCCATTATTTTCTAGGCCATTTGTGCAAATGTGCTCAAGCTTTTCAGGAATACTACTGGAAACATGTACTATTTACTGGATTTTTTTGAAAGGTTTTAACAATTGAATTTTAAACTAATATTGGTATTGCGAAGACAATATCTGCCAAACCAGTGCTCAAAAAGACATGAAAATTTTCAAGAGCAATAGTAATAACATGTTTAACCATACTAGAAATGTTAATACAATTCATACACAAGGTATCAAAGTACAAGAGAAATAACAACAAAAGGACAATGAAATGTTGCTCTTACTAACTAGTACTGTAGTTATAGAACACCTTCACACCAAAATATAGAAATGTATGCGTAAGGCACCTCTTGCAAGCCATCTGTTCACATTAGTACACTTGTTAGTGATATAACAATAAGTCATGAACGAATAAGTATTGAAACTAGTAACAGTGGCATCAATACCTCTAAGAAATCACATGAAACTCATGAGGCAAATGTCCTTTCCGATCCCTCATTTTCTGGAATTGTATCATGATTTGGTCATCAGGAATGCTTCTAAATATCTCTTTCTCGCAGTAGCACACCATCAAATCATTTAGCCAATCATCTGATAGTTTGTTGCACAAATCTGTCTTGATTATCTTCATTGCTGAAAATATTCTCTCAACGGATGAAGTGGCCACAGGAAGAATAAGTGTCAACTCAATGAGGCGATATACCAACTGGAAAGATGTGTGTTTCATTGTTTCAACCATCAACCGAGCAAGTGTGGACACATCCCGACATCCATTAAACTCCTCACTTCTCCTAATGTTCATAAGAAATCTTGGGAGGTCTACTCCTAGCATTAACCGATCAGCTTCTGTGAAGTCCTCATCATAAATTTCAGCAAGCCGAATAAGTTTGTCAACGTTAAACTTTGAGAAGTTGTTTGCTGGATTAAGACAAGACATACAATCCAATAACTCGATGGAAACTTCATTTAATCGGTGATTCATCTCAGTGATAGTTGCATCAATGGCAACATTGAATATGCTAACCTTGTAATAATGAAGTCGAGTCACCTTATTCTTAGTGCGAACAGATTGACCCATAGCTCCAACAAGATCATCCATGTTTGGCACATAAATACCATGTGTTTCACAAAAGTTCTTGGCTTGGCAGAATAAAGACTCCCACCCATTGTCCCTCATGCTCTGCAAGCTTTCTTTCACATCCAAGATGAAACGCATGGCTTCAACAATGTTTTGATTCTTTCTTTGCAAAGCTTGGGACAACATGATGAGCACAAATTCAAAGAGTCCAGAATCATGGACCGGTCGAAGAGGGAGGCCACCGCCTCCAGACTCCAAGCGTTGCGTGGCACACGTTCCAGGCAGACCCGCGCCTTGAACCGCATGGTCGCCGCCGTCGCATTCTTGAACCTTGTCCACAGAGCGATCCGAAAGGAGACCGTTCCCAAGGTGAGCAGGCCTGGCACCGCCACCGCCTCGTTCCGAGCCTCCAGGTCCTCGAAGTAGAGGAGGAACTCCCCCTGGTCGAGCAGCGATGCATGGACTTGCTCGTCCGGCACCCTGAACCGAGCAGCGAAGGCGCGCTGCACCTCAGAGAGAGCCAACGGAGAACCGCAGCCCAGCACCACCGCCATCACCGCGTGCCCCGAGAGGGCGCGCTCAGTCTCTGCCACCACCGCCAGACGCGGCGCCGCCGCCCGCACCAATCCCCGCCGCGCTAGCCCAGGAGCCTCCATCCTGGAAGAGGCGTGCACCGCAACCGGAACAGGAGAGGCCGCCCTTCGAGAAGACACCGCCCTAGCCGAGCCCGTACCCCAGTCCCCACACCACCGCGCCTTGTGACCGGCCTCACCACATAGCAAGCACCGGGCCTTGTTTCTGCAGTCAGCGATGTGATGGTTGGGGGAGAAGCACTTGAAGCAGCAACCCCTAGCCCGCTTAAATAGAAGAGCGCGGAAGCACTCGTCTCGCTCCTGTGGATGGGAACGCGGCTGAGGGGAGTCACGAACAGGGCGACCACCAGGACCAACGGTCACCCACCCACCGCCATGTAACATCCCAAATTTTCAATTTGGTATGTTATACACTAGATCATCATGCATATCATATTTCTTGCATTTTTGGCCGATCCTAGAAATTTCACGCAACTCAAGGACCCTCGGAGAGAGTTGGAGATTTCATTATTTTCATATTTGAGTTCTCTCAAATTTTGGAAAAGAGGATCATTTGATTTATTTTATTTCATCTTCAATTATTTTTCCAATATCAAAAAAATGAGAGAGGGAATAATATGACTTTCCCAAAGTTAGGAAAAATGAAGATCTAATGAATAAATCAAATTTTGGTTTTGCCGGAGTTTTGTTTGCATTTTATTTGGATAGGGAAAAATGCGTGTTTTCAAAAAAATTGCATTTTAGGCCCGGAGAAAAGTTCATTTTGTTCGACTCATTTTTAGGAGTCGGGGAAAATTTACCTTAGGAATTTTGGAGTCCGTTTAGTTTTCTTTTTCTTTGTTTTTTTTCTGCGCGCGAAACCGATTTAAAAAAAAAGAGAGAGCAGCGCCCCGCCTGGGCCAAGGGCCCAGCCGGCCGGCCCAGCGCCAGCCGCCAGCCCCGCCACCCCTAGGCCGAGTCCTAGAAGGACTCTAGGCCGCCGCCCCCCCTCCTTTTTCTTGCCCCCTCCCCCAAGAAACCCCCCCTCCTAGTATAAGTACCCAAGCACCCCCCTCTCCTCCCCACACCAGCCCCGCCGCCCCAAGCAGCAGCAGCCGCAGCCGCGCTGCCGCCGCCTGCCGCCGCCCTAGCGCCGCCGCCACCTGCCGCCGCCCTAGCGCCGCCGCCGCCCTTAGTCGCCGCCGCCCGGAGCCCGCCTCCCGAGGTAGCCGCGCCTCTCTTTTTCTTCCCCGGTCCGGTCTTTCCTAAAAGAACCGTTCCGTTTTCTCTCCGATTCTTTTCTTTTTCTTCCGGTTTGTGTTTCGGTTTTCTTCTGAAACCCTAGATCGGTTTTCCATTTCTTTTTCGGTTTCTTTTCCGAAAACCCTAGATCGGTTTTCGTTCTTCTTTCGGACCGTTCATCTTAACGAACGTGATCACCGATTTTTCCCGGTTAACGACGCCCGTTCGTTTAACCGTTCGTCTCTTTCTTTTCGTCGGATTTATTCTGCGATCGTGATCTCAGATCCGATCTTTGTTCTAGTTTTTCTTCCCGCTCGTTTATCGGAATCAGGTGATTCAAGCGCCTGGAGTTTCGTTTCGAAACCGCCGTTCCGTCTAATCAACTTGAACAAGCCTTTGCTGCAGTAAAATTTGACCTAGATTCAACTTGCTAGAACCGAGTTGTTTTCTTCCGTCGTTTGTTTTCCGTTTCTTTGTTCGGTTCGTTCTTTCTTTGCAACCGGAGTTCTTAAGTTGAACTTTCTGTTTCGTTCTCTTGTTCGAGTTTTACCTGTGCATTAGACGAGTACTTATTGTGTGCTTGTTGTTTGTCTGTGATAGATCACCCGGATTGCGCCGCTTGTTACTTCGAAACCCTAGGACTCGCGGATCATCAGCAAGGCAAGTAACACTTTGATCATACCTTCTCTACAACCCATGTTTTATTGCATTAGATCAATCCTCTCACATTGCATGATTAGGATCTAATTAAATTGTGGGATGGGAAGTAGATGAGGTAGTACCTATTACCTGTTTTATTATGAAACCTTTGGGAGTTACTTCTACGTTTGCTTATTATGCCATGCTATGCTAGTAGACGTGGATTGGGTGAGTGATATCCATGACAGATGTGAGTTGATAATTTTAATGGTTTATCTAAGGTGGCAACTTAAACACACATCTGGGTGGATTGAGGCACCTGATGTCTATCAGGACTTCCCTTTTTTTTCGGACCGCCATCCAGGCTCAAAGGGATCATAAGATCTTTCATGCTAGAAACTTCTATGTGTAGCCACAAGCCATTATGGGCTCTGGCATAGTTGATTAAGTCGTGCGAACTCTTACGGGTAGACTAGCAGATGTAGGGGTTGTAGGTGGTACGGTCTACCCACATGTAAGGTGCTAGCGCTTCTGAAAGACTGTGTCTCGGTCATCCGTCTTCTCAAACACCGTGTAGTGCGAGAAACCAAATGGAGGCGATCGAGTCTTGTGGGGAAAAGTGCGCAAACCTCTGCAGAGTGTACAAACTAATCATGATTAGTCGTGTCCCTGGTTATGGACAACTTGAGTATCTAGTACTTGAATATCATGTGAATCTCAACATGTTACTTCTAATTAATGTTGTTGGGTTTTAATTGTTCACTTAATTGGGATCGGAATGCTGTCAACCATTCTCGATGTTTAACAACCACCATGATAGTTAAGTAAATTTATTCCTTTGTAGTAGGGAAAAATTGGCTTTACGCAAAACTATAACCATAGAGCTTTCCACCAGCCATATATGCATATAGTATAGTTGTTTCATTCCATTACTCTCTATGTGTTACTTTGCCAGCATATTCCATGTGCTGACCCATTTTCGGGCTGCAACTTTCATGTTGCAGACTTTTCAGACGACGAGTAAGGTGCTTTTAGGTCCGTGGTTCTATACTCAGTGATGCCGTTGGAGTTGATGGACCCATTTATCTTCCGATTCTTCCGCTGTTATCGACACTAGATGGCCTTAAGCCATTTATTGTAATAAGTTCTCTTTGAGACAACGATGTAATAAGTGTGTGATTGCCACTCTGCTATAAATCCTTCGATGTACTGTGTGGTGTCAGCATTACTGATCCAGGGATGACACCCGAGCACGTAGACTTGATCCATTCGGGTGGGTCGCCACAGAGATGGTATCAGAGCACACGCTGACTGTAGGACACGACCACTAAGTTAAAGCCATAGATCACCATTCTCTTCTCATTTTCTAACTCCTCATCTTTTCTACTCTATTAGGATGACACCGAAGATTAAGTACGCTCAACCGGATGAAGGCACACCATTTGGATTTCACCTGAAGGAAGTCACCAAGTACCTGAACATTGGATTACCAAGCTTCACGGGAACCTTCAACGCCACTCTGCCTGAAGAGGAGCGCTGGAAGATTCAAGCTCACGTTCCGGGAAGAACATTCGCGCCAATCACGAAGCCCATAGATAGTGTTTTCAATGCACCAACCTGGAGTCTGGGAAGGAGCATGGCAGCTCATATCACCATAGGACGCATTGGAGAAGTTTATCAAGAAGACCTCAAGGACACTATCTACCAGATTTGCGGACGCCGAGATGAACAATGGGAGTTAGTCAGCACCAAGAAGGATAGATCCATTGCATCTTTCATCCAGGAGTTAAACCAGCACATTCGACGCCACGAGAACCAGATGTGCAATGATATGATAGAGTTGAAGAATGCGAAGGCAAGGATCATCGAGCTAGAAGGAGAACTGAAGTCTACACGCAAGGACTACATGGACGAGATCGTAGCTCTAGCAAGACACAATGGCGATCTTAAGCAGGAGATTGAAGAACTCAAGAAGTTAGCATCAGGAGGAAGACGAGTACGTCGCATGTCCGGACAACTACATCATCATCGACGACACCGATTCGGATCCAAGTGAACCCGACTTTGAAGACGAAGCTGGAGCAGATATCATGGAGTCTTCCACCGGTTCAAATTTCTAGATGACCACCAGATAGTAGTAGTATTCCCCCATGTAAACATTATAGTTCGAGCACTTTTGCGATAGTTAGACCGTTTGTAAGCCCTTGTTTGATTGAATGAAGTGATTTTGTGTGCATTTGCTCATGTGCATTGGGGTAGTGTTTTCCCTTTAGACCTCACTCTATTCTTAATTCTCGTCTTTTCTAAACCCTCAGATGCCTCCGAGACGTGACAATGGATTCCCACCGAGCTCACTCAGTTGATCCAGCAGCAGAATCAATTGATGCAGATGTTAGTCCAGAACCAGCAGAACAACAACAACAACCCACCACCACCACCACCTGTTGACCACTTAGCCCGTTTCCTTAGGCTGAATCCGCCGGTGTTTTCCAGTAGCACCGAGCCAATAGTAGCAGACGATTGGCTCCGCAAGATAGGAAGGGAGTTGACCACTGCAGGATGCACGGATGGTGAGAAAGTGAAGTTTGCCGCTCACCAGCTTGACGGACCCGCGGCAGCATGGTGGGAGAATTTCACAGCCACTTACCCAGTTGACACTGTCACATGGGATCAGTTTCAGCAAGCTTTCCGCACTGCCCATGTTTCAGCAGGAGCTATGGCCATAAAGAAGCGTGAGTTTCGTAACTTACGCCAAGGAGGACAGTTGGCCAGTATGTGGAGGATAGTAAGCTAGCACGTTATGCCCCAGATGACGTTGCTACGGATGCAGCTAAGCAGGAGAAGTTTCTGGAAGGACTTGAATGATGAGTAGCATGCAGTTGATGGTAGCGAGTTTCAACAACTACCAGGAGTTGGTAGATCGTGCCATCATGATTGAAGAAGCAACAGCAGATTGAGAACCGTAAGAGGAAGTATGGACAGGGGAAGTATAACTCTGGAGCCCAGCAGAAGCCCCGTTTTGCCCCTAAACCGGGATTTCAGTTTCAGCACACCCATGGAGGAGGTAGCTCGCACAACCATAATGGCCACAAGAATGGTAATGGGAATGGAGGAAGCAACGGCCAGAACCGGACCACCCCATCGACCCCACCAAAGAGAGACCTGAGTCAAGTCACCTGTTTCAAGTGTCAAGACCGGACATTATGCCAATGAATGTCCTGAGGCCAGAATGGAAATGGCAATGGAAGTCTGGGAAAAAGCCGACCTTTCAATAGGGACAGGGAACCATAAGTGAGGAGGTTGAAGATCACATGCCATACAGGCCCAATATCGAAGCGACCGTACCGGATGCCAGCAAAGGATTGGTGGAAATAGAATCAGATAAGGAGTTATTGGATAAAGGTTACATTCGCCCAAGTTCTTCGCCTTGGGGATCACCCGTACTTCTAGTGGAAAAGAAGGATGGATCATTAAGGATGGTTGTAGATTATCGGGGATTGAATGAAGTAACCATCAAGAACAAGTACCCACTGCCAATGATCAACGATCTGTTTGATCGATTGCAAGGAGCTAAAGTGTTTTCCAAGATCGATTTGCGATCAGGGTACCATCAGTTGAAGATTCGAGAGCAGGACATACCTAAGACAGCATTCACCACAAGATATGGACTGTATGAGTATACCGTTATGTCATTTGGATTGACTAACGCACCTGCCTATTTTATGAACCTGATGAACAAAGTGTTTATGGAGTTTTTGGATAAGTTCGTCGTAGTGTTCATTGATGACATTGGGTTTATTCAAAGAATGAAGAGGAGCATAAGGAACATTTGCGTTTGGTTTTGGAGAAACTAAGGGAACATCAGTTATACGCCAAATTCAGCAAATGTGAGTTTTGGTTGAAGGAAGTTGGATTCCTCGGACACGTTATATCCGGAGAAGGTATAGCAGTTGACCCCACAAAGGTTGAGACCGTAACCGAATGGGAAGCACCAACAACAGTTGGAGAGATCCGGAGTTTTCTTGGACTCGCAGGATACTACCGGAGATTCATTGAGAATTTCTCAAAGATTGCGAAGCCTATGACGGAGTTGTTGAAGAAGGATACTAAGTTCAAATGGACTGAGGAGTGTGAGGCTAGTTTCCAGGAGTTGAAGAAACGCTTGGTTACCTCACCAGTATTGATTTTGCCAGATCAGACCAAGGATTATGAGGTGTATTGCGACGCTTCACGTCGAGGACTTGGAGCAGTGCTTATGCAGGAAGGGAGAGTTGTTTCGTATGCTTCACGACAACTGAAGCCTCATGAGTTGAATTATGCCACGCATGATTTGGAGTTAGCAGCCGTAGTGCATGCATTGAAGACGTGGAGACATTTCCTCATTGGGAATCATTGTGAGGTGTACACGGATCACAAGTGTTTGAAGTACATTTTCACGCAGAAGGAGTTGAACCTCAGACAGAGGAGATGGTTGGAGCTCATCAAGGATTATGATATGAGATTGCATTACCATCCCGGAAAAGCTAATGTAGTAGCTGACGCATTGAGCCGTAAGAGCCATGTCAATACTTTAATGACGGGAGAAGTACCAAAGGAGTTAGCAGAAAACCTTCGTGAGCTATGTTTGGAAATAGTTCCGAGAGGCTATGTAGCAGCATTGGAGATTCAGTCAACATTGATGGATAAGATCAGAGAAGCTCAGAAATCTGACAAGGAGATTGCTGCTATAAAAGAGAAATTGAGTGAAGGAAAAGCAAAGGGATTTCGTGAGGATGAGCACGATACCTTATGGTTTGAGGACCGTGTTTATGTGCCCAATGACCCGGAGATCAGGAAGTTGATTTTGCAAGAGGCACATGATTCACCATATTCGATTCACCCAGGGAATACCAAGATGTATTTGGATTTGAAGGAAACATTCTGGTGGACCGGAATGAAGAAGGATATTGCAGCATATGTAGCAGTTTGTGACGTATGCCAGAGAGTAAAGGCAGAGCATCAGAAGCCAGCAGGATTGTTACAACCATTGCCGATACCCGAATGGAAGTGGGATAAGATAGGCATGGATTTTATCACAGGACTACCCAGGACAAAAGCAGGCTATGACTCGATATGGGTAGTAATTGATCGTTTGACGAAGGTAGCACATTTTATTCCAGTTAAGACCACTTACACCAGTGCTAAGTTGGCAAAGATATACATGACTAGGATCATTTGTTTGCATGGAGTTCCGAGGAGTATCGTATCAGATAGAGGAACCCAATTTACCTCAAAGTTTTGGAATCAGTTGCATGAAACTTTGGGTACCAGACTAGAGTTCAGCACAGCTTTTCATCCGCAGACAGATGGACAGACCGAGAGAGTCAATCAGATTTTGGAAGATATGCTGAGAGCTTGTGCACTAGATTATGGATCTAGTTGGGACAATAACTTGCTGTATGCGGAGTTTTATTATAACAACAGTTACCAAACCAGTTTGAAGATGGCACCTTTCGAAGCTTTATACGGAAGGAGGTGCATGACACCGTTGTCATGGGACGAAGTTGGAGACCGTCAGTTCTTTGGACCAGATTTGATTAAGGAGTCTAAACGGAAAGTTAGGTTGATTCGCGATAGGCTCAAGGTAGCCCAGTCCAGGCAAAAGAGCTACGCAGATTCTAAACGCAAGGAGACAGTTTACGAAACCGGAGACAGAGTTTATCTTCGAGTATCCCCACTTCGAGGAGTTAAGCGCTTTGGAGTTAAGGGAAAATTAGCACCGCGTTTCGTTGGACCATATAAGATCTTGCAACGTATGGGAGAAGTCGCTTATAAGTTGGAATTACCAGAGGGACTGTCAGGAGTTCATGATGTATTCCATGTTTCTCAGCTGAAGAAATGTCACGCCGAGATGGCGGAGATACCGCTAAGAGATACCGTGCCGCTTGAAGCAATTTAGTTGAAGGACGACTTAACATATGAGGAGATGCCAGTCAAGATTCTCGAGTTTGCCAGCAGAGTTACTCGCAGCAAGGTTATCAAGTTTTGCAAAGTTCAGTGGAACCACCATTCAGAGGATGAAGCCACCTGGGAAAGAGAAGAAGATTTGTTCAAGGACCACCCTCACCTATTTTCTAGCCAACCCGAATCTCGAGGGCGAGATTCATTTTAAGGGGGGTAGGTTTGTAACATCCCAAATTTTCAATTTGGTATGTTATACACTAGATCATCATGCATATCATATTTCTTGCATTTTTGGTTGATCCTAGAAATTTCACGCAACTCAAGGACCCTCGGAGAGAGTTGGAGATTTCGTTATTTTCATATTTGAGTTCTCTCAAATTTTGGAAAAGAGGATCATTTGATTTATTTTATTTCATCTTCAATTATTTTTCCAATATCAAAAAAATGAGAGAGGGAATAATATGACTTTCTCAAAGTTAGGAAAAATGAAGATCTAATGAATAAATCAAATTTTGGTTTTGCCGGAGTTTTGTTTGCATTTTATTTGGATAGGGAAAAATGCGTGTTTTCAAAAAAATTGCATTTTAGGCCCGGAGAAAAGTTCATTTTGTTCGACTCATTTTTAGGAGTCGGGGAAAATTTACCTTAGGAATTTTGGAGTCCGTTTAGTTTTCTTTTTCTTTGTTTTTTTTCTGCGCGCGAAACCGATTTAAAAAAAAAGAGAGAGCAGCGCCCCGCCTGGGCCAAGGGCCCAGCCGGCCGGCCCAGCGCCAGCCGCCAGCCCCGCCACCCCTAGGCCGAGTCCTAGAAGGACTCTAGGCCGCCGCCCCCCCTCCTTTTTCTTGCCCCCTCCCCCAAGAAACCCCCCCTCCTAGTATAAGTACCCAAGCACCCCCCTCTCCTCCCCACACCAGCCCCGCCGCCCCAAGCAGCAGCAGCCGCAGCCGCGCTGCCGCCGCCTGCCGCCGCCCTAGCGCCGCCGCCACCTGCCGCCGCCCTAGCGCCGCCGCCGCCCTTAGTCGCCGCCGCCCGGAGCCCGCCTCCCGAGGTAGCCGCGCCTCTCTTTTTCTTCCCCGGTCCGGTCTTTCCTAAAAGAACCGTTCCGTTTTCTCTCCGATTCTTTTCTTTTTCTTCCGGTTTGTGTTTCGGTTTTCTTCTGAAACCCTAGATCGGTTTTCCATTTCTTTTTCGGTTTCTTTTCCGAAAACCCTAGATCGGTTTTCGTTCTTCTTTCGGACCGTTCATCTTAACGAACGTGATCACCGATTTTTCCCGGTTAACGACGCCCGTTCGTTTAACCGTTCGTCTCTTTCTTTTCGTCGGATTTATTCTGCGATCGTGATCTCAGATCCGATCTTTGTTCTAGTTTTTCTTCCCGCTCGTTTATCGGAATCAGGTGATTCAAGCGCCTGGAGTTTCGTTTCGAAACCGCCGTTCCGTCTAATCAACTTGAACAAGCCTTTGCTGCAGTAAAATTTGACCTAGATTCAACTTGCTAGAACCGAGTTGTTTTCTTCCGTCGTTTGTTTTCCGTTTCTTTGTTCGGTTCGTTCTTTCTTTGCAACCGGAGTTCTTAAGTTGAACTTTCTGTTTCGTTCTCTTGTTCGAGTTTTACCTGTGCATTAGACGAGTACTTATTGTGTGCTTGTTGTTTGTCTGTGATAGATCACCCGGATTGCGCCGCTTGTTACTTCGAAACCCTAGGACTCGCGGATCATCAGCAAGGCAAGTAACACTTTGATCATACCTTCTCTACAACCCATGTTTTATTGCATTAGATCAATCCTCTCACATTGCATGATTAGGATCTAATTAAATTGTGGGATGGGAAGTAGATGAGGTAGTACCTATTACCTGTTTTATTATGAAACCTTTGGGAGTTACTTCTACGTTTGCTTATTATGCCATGCTATGCTAGTAGACGTGGATTGGGTGAGTGATATCCATGACAGATGTGAGTTGATAATTTTAATGGTTTATCTAAGGTGGCAACTTAAACACACATCTGGGTGGATTGAGGCACCTGATGTCTATCAGGACTTCCCTTTTTTTTCGGACCGCCATCCAGGCTCAAAGGGATCATAAGATCTTTCATGCTAGAAACTTCTATGTGTAGCCACAAGCCATTATGGGCTCTGGCATAGTTGATTAAGTCGTGCGAACTCTTACGGGTAGACTAGCAGATGTAGGGGTTGTAGGTGGTACGGTCTACCCACATGTAAGGTGCTAGCGCTTCTGAAAGACTGTGTCTCGGTCATCCGTCTTCTCAAACACCGTGTAGTGCGAGAAACCAAATGGAGGCGATCGAGTCTTGTGGGGAAAAGTGCGCAAACCTCTGCAGAGTGTACAAACTAATCATGATTAGTCGTGTCCCTGGTTATGGACAACTTGAGTATCTAGTACTTGAATATCATGTGAATCTCAACATGTTACTTCTAATTAATGTTGTTGGGTTTTAATTGTTCACTTAATTGGGATCGGAATGCTGTCAACCATTCTCGATGTTTAACAACCACCATGATAGTTAAGTAAATTTATTCCTTTGTAGTAGGGAAAAATTGGCTTTACGCAAAACTATAACCATAGAGCTTTCCACCAGCCATATATGCATATAGTATAGTTGTTTCATTCCATTACTCTCTATGTGTTACTTTGCCAGCATATTCCATGTGCTGACCCATTTTCGGGCTGCAACTTTCATGCAGACTTTTTCAGACGGACGAGTAAGGTGCTTTTAGGTCGGTTCTATACTCAGTGATGCCGTTGGAGTTGATGGACCCATTTATCTTCCGAGTCTTCCGCTGTTATCGACACTAGATGGCCTTAAGCCATATTTATTGTAATAAGTTCTCTTTGAGACAACGATGTAATAAGTGTGTGATTGCCACTCTGCTATAAATCCTTCGATGTACTGTGTGGTGTCAGCATTACTGATCCAGGGATGACACCCGAGCACAGTAGACTTGATCCATTCGGGTCGGGTCGCCACACGCCATCAATGCCGCAGTCCCGCTCAGGTACCGTGATGATGGACTTGAGGCGAGGACGCAGAGAGATCTGGGCAGCCTCGTCGGGGGAATCTCCAACCACCGTCATCAATGCCGTGGAGGAGGGCGCAGGGCTCAACAGAGCCTCCCGGTAGGAAGGCAGGCCCCTGCGCGCAGCAGCATCGACCGAGGCGGAGGACGGGGAGACAGGTTGGCCCATGGAGACGGGCGCCGTCGCCGAGAAGGTGACGAAGGAGCGAGGGTGACGATCGTCTGTATCCTTCGCTAACTTTGTAGTATATACAATAGCTAGCTGGTCTCCAGTCACATCCCTCCGCCGAGCATCGTCACTGCCAGAGAAGAAGAAGTCAAACTACGATAATCACTGGAAAGAATCCCAGTTGTTGTCACTTTGGGGTATGTGGACCATAATTCATAATAGGTGTCTACAACTTGTAAGATAGGATGAAGAACACAAATATATTCATGAAAGTATAATAGGTTCAGATCTGAAATCATGGCACTTGGGCCCTAGTGACAAGCATTAAGCATAGCAAAGTCATAGCAACATCAATCTCAGAACATAATGGATACTAGGGATCAAACCCTAACAAAACTAACTCGATTACATGATAAATATCATCCAACCCATCGTCGTCCAGCAAGCCTACGATGGAATTACTCATGCACGGTGGCGAGCATCATGAAATCGATGATGGAGGAAGGTTGGTGATGATGATGGCGACGAATCCCCCTCTCCGGAGCCCCGAACAAACTCCGGATCATCCCTCCCGATGAAGAACATGAGGTAGCGGCGGCTCCTGTAAGTGCATCTAGTTCCACCCCTAGTTGGTTTTGAAGTATTGATGAAAAATGTGGTTGAGGGACTAATGTGTTTGTGAGAATTGCAGGATTACATAGGTAGAAGTCCCTCATTGATTCAGTTTACCTACCAGAGATGACCCCTAAAAATGTATGAAGACACTGAAGACAATGGTGGTTCGTGAAGACATTCACGTCGAAGATAATGCCGTGTGAAGACATTCACGTGAAGACTATGGAGTGCGAAGACAGAGTTTCTTTTGTAGGTTCATTTTCTTCTTTATTGAGTCATAGGAACCACCGAACAATTAAGTGGGATCCAAGTGAACAAAGTCAGAAGACTGGTCTGATGCTCAGCCCAAATCCTATGTCTTCGAGTGAAGACAATGAGAGTAAATCTTATCCAGAGTTGGATGAGTCAGCTTTGCTTGTAGCCCAAGTCAAGCTGCCGCGTGTGCTTGAAAGCCGACCATTGGACATGTGTCGGTTCCTTAGTGACCCAGGGTCATTTTGGACATATCATGTCGGGTTTCCTGCTGCTTGCTCTTGAGCACTGCGTTGGTTTTCCTTTGAAGAGGAAAGGGTGACACAACAAAGTAGCGTAAGTATTTCCCTCAGTTTTGAGAACCAAGGTATCAATCCAGTAGGAGACTACACGCAAGTCCCTCGTCCCTGCATAAACAAATAAGAACCTCGCAACCAAAGCGATAACGGGGTTGTCAATCCCTTCATGGTCACTTACGAGAGTGAGATCTGATAGAGATAATAACATAAATATTTTTGGTATTTTTATGATATAGATTGAAAATAAACATTGCAAAGTAAAATAGATTGGAAACTTATATGATAAAAGATAGAACTGGGGGCCATAGGTTTCACTAGTGACTTCTCTCAAGATAGCATAAGTATTACGATGGGTGAACAAATTACTGTCAAGCAATTGATAGAAAAGTGCATAATTATGAGAATATCTAGGCATGATCATGCATATAGGCATCATGTCCGCGACAATTAGACCGAAATGATTCTGCATCTACTACTATTACTCCACACATCGACCGCTATCCAGCATGCATCTAGAGTATTAAGTTCATAAGACCAGAGTAACGCATTAGGCAAGATGACATGATGTAGAGGGATAAACTCAAGCAATATGATATAAAACCCATATTTTTATCCTCGATGGCAACAATACAATACGTGCCTTGCTGCCCCTGCTGTCACTGGGAAAGGACACCGCAAGATTGAACCCAAAGCTAAGAACTTCTCCCATTGCAAGAAAGATCAATCTAGTAGGCCAAACCAAACTGATAATTCAAAGAGACTTGCAAAGATAACCAATCATAGATAAAAGATTTCAGAGAAGAATCAAATATTGTTCATAGATAATCTTGATCATAAACCCACAATTCATCAGATCTCGACAAACACACCCAAAAAGAATTACATCAAATAGATCTCCAAGAAGATCGAGGAGAACTTTGTATTCAGATCCAAAGAGAGAGAAGAAGCCATCTAGCTAATAACTATGGACCGAAGGTCTATGGTAAACTACTCACACAACATCGGAGAGGCTATGGTGTTGATGTAGAAGCCCTCCGTGATCGATTCCCCCTCCGGTGGAGCTCCGGAAAAGGCCCCAAGATGGGATCTCTTGGGTACAGAAGGTTGCGGCGGTGGAAATAGGGTTTCGTGGTGCTCCTGGATGTTTTCGGGGTATATGGATATATATAGGAGGAAGAAGTAGGTCGGAGAAGCTACAAGGGGCCCATGAGGGTGGGGGCACGCCCAGGGGGGCAGGCGCGCCTCCCTGCCTCGTGGCCGCCTCGCTTGTTTCTCGACGTCTACTCCAAGTCCCCTAGATCACGTTTGTTCCAAAAATAACTCTCCCGAAGGTTTCATTCCATTTGGATTCCGTTTGATATTCCTTTTCTGCGGAACACTGAAATATGCAAAAAAAACAGCAATTTGCACTAGGCCTTGGGTTAGTAGGTTAGTCCCAAAAATAATATAGAAGTGTATAATAAAGCCCATTAAACATCCAAAATAGATAATATAATAGCATGGAACAATAAAAAATTATAGATACGTTGGAGATGTATCAAGCATCCCCAAGCTTAATTCCTGCTCGTCCTTGAGTAGGTAAATGATATAAACAGAATTTTTGATGTGGAATGCTACCTAGCATATTTCTCAATGTAATTTTCTTTATTGTGGCATGAATATTAAGATCCAAGAGATTCAAGAAGTTTAATATTGACATAAAAATAACAATACTTCAAGCATACTAACTAAGTAATCATGTCTTCTCAAAATAACATGGCCAAAGAAAGTTCATCCCTACAAAATCATATAGTTTGGTCATGCTCCATTTTCGTCACACAAGAATTCTCTCATCATGCACAACCCCAATGATAAGCCAAGCAATTGTTTCATACTTTAGTAATCTCAAACTTTTTTCAATTTTCACGCAATACATAAGCGTGAGCCATGGATATAGCATTATCGGTGGAATAGAATATAATGATGGGGGTTATGTGGAGAAGATAAAAAAAGGAGAAAGTCTCACATCGACGTGGCTAATCAACGTGCTAGGGAGATGCCCATCAATTGATGTCAATGCAAGGAGTAGGGATTGCCATGCAACAGATGCACTAGAGCTATAAATGTATTTAAGCTCAACAAGAGAAACTAAGTGGGTGTGCATCCAACTTGCTTGCTCACGGAGACCTAGGGCATTTGAGGAAGCCCATTGTTGGAATATACAAGCCAAGTTCTATAATGAAAATTTCCCACTAGTATATGAAAGTGACAAAACAAGAGACTCTCTATCATAAAGATCATGGTGCTACTGTGAAGCACAAGTGTGGAAAAAAGGATAGTAGCATTGTCCCTTTTTATTTATTTTTTGGGACTTTTTTTATTTGGCCTTCCCACCTTTTTTTATTTGGGACAATGCTCTATTAATGATGATCATCACACTTCTATTTATTTACAACTCAATGATTACAACTTGATACTATAACTCTATATGAATGCCTCCGGCGGTGTGCCGGGAAGGGCAATGAATCAAGAGTGACATGTATGATAGATTATGCATGGTGGCTTTGCCACAAATACGATGTCAACTACATGATCATGCAAGGCAATATGACAATGATGAAGCATGTCATAAATGAAACGGTGGAAAGTGGCATGGCAATATATCTCGGAATGGCTATGGAAATGCCATAATAGGTAGGTATGGTGGCTGTTTTGAGGAAGATATAAGGAGGTCTATGTCTGATAGAGCGTATCATATCACGGGGTTTGAATGCACCGGCGAAGTTTGCACCAACTCTCAAGGTGAGAAAGGGCAATGCATGGTTCCGAAGAGGCTAGCAATGATGGAAAGGTGAGAATGCGTATAATCCATGGACTCAACATTAGTCGTAAAGAACTCACATACTTATTGCAAAAATCTACAAGTCATCAAAAACCAAGCATTACGCGCATGCTCCTAGGGGGATAGATTGGTAGGAAAAGACCATCGCTCATCCCCGACCGCCACTCATAAGGAAGACAATCAAAGAACACCTCATGTTTCAAATTTGTTACACAACGGTTACCATACGTGCATGCTACGGGACTTGCAGTCTTCAACACAAGTATTTATCAAATTCACAACTATTCAGCTAGCACAACTCTAATATCACCATCTTTATATCTCAAAACAATTATCAAGTATCAAACTTCTCATAGTATTCAATGCACTTTTTATGATAGTTTTTATTATACCCATCCTGGATGCCTATCATATTAGGACTAATTTTATAACCAAAGAAAATTACCATGCTGTTCTAAAGGACTCTCAAAATAATATAAGTGAAGCATGAGAGATCAATAATTTCGAAACCACCACCGTGCTCTAAAATATATAAGTGAAGCACTAGAGCAAAATTATCTAGCTCAAAAGATATAAGTGAAGCACATAGAGTATTCTAATAAATTCCAATTCATGTGTGTCTCTCCCAAAAGGTGTGTACAGCAAGGATTATTGTAGTAAACTAAAGATCAAAAACTCAAATCATACAAGACGCTCCAAGCAAAACACATATCATGTGGTGAATAAAAATATAGCCTCAAGTAAAGTTACCGATGAACGAAGACGAAAGAGGGGATGCCTTCCGGGGCATCCCCAAGCTTAGGATTTTGGTTGTCCTTGAATTTTACCTTGGGGTGCCTTGTTCATCCCCAAGATTAGGCTCTTGCCACTCCTTATTCCATAATCCATCAAATCTTTACCCAAAACTTGAAAGCTTCACAACACAAGACTCAACAGAAAATCTCATCAGCTCCGTTAGTATAAGAAAGCAAACCACCACTTAAGGTACTGTAATGAACTCATTCTTTATTTATATTGGTATTAAACCTACTTTATTCGAACTTCTCTATGGTTCATACCCTCCGATACTAGCCATAGATTCATCAAAATAAGCAAACAACACATGAGAAATGGAATCTGTCAAAAACAGAACAGTCTGTAGTAATATGTATGTTTCGAATACTTCTGTAACCCCAAAAATTCTGAAATAAATTGGTGGACGTGAGGAATTTGTCTATTAATCATCTGCAAAAAGAATCAACCTAATCGCACTCTCCAGTAAAAAATGGCAGCAAATCTTGTGAGTGCTAAAGTTTCTGTTTTTTACAGCAAGATCGCAAAAACTTCTCCCAAGTCTTCCCAAAGGTTCTACTTGGCACAAACACTAATTAAAAGCATAAAACCACATCTAAACAGGGGCTATATGAATTATTTATTACTAAACATAACCAAAAAGCAAGAAACAAAAATAAAATTGGGTTGCCTCCCAACAAGCGCTATCGTTTAAGGCCCCTAGCTAGGCATTGATAATTTCAATGATGCTCACATGAAATACAAGAATTGAAGCACAAAAAAGAGCATGATAAAACACATGACAAACACATCTAAGTCTAACATACTTCCTATGCATAGTTATCTTATAGGAAAACAAATTATCATAGCAAGCAAAAACTAGCATATGCAAGGAAGCGGAAAGTAACAATAGCAATCTCAACATAACGAGAGGTAATTTGGTAACATGAAAATTTCTACAATCATATTTTCCTCTCTCATAATAATTACATGTGGGATCATACTCAATTTCAACAATATATCTATCACAAAACATATTCTATATATGATCCACATGCATGCAAAGTTGACACTCTTCCGAAATAGTGGGATTTACATTAACTAAAGTCATGACCTCTCCAAACCCACTTTTATCAAATACTTCATAAGATTGATCATTTTCCAAATATGTGGGATCTAAAGTTGACACTCTTCCAAACCCACTTTAAATATTATTGCAAACATTATTATCAATCTCATATTCATCATGGTGCTTAAATAAATTTTCAAGATCATGAGAAGAATCACCCCAATCATGATCATTGCAACAAATAGTAGTCATAGCAAAACTAGCATCCCCAAGCTTGAGGTTTTGCATATCATTAACACAATTGTCATTAAGAGAATTTATAATAACATCATTACAATCATGCTTTTCATCGAAGGAACTGTCAAGTATGGGTGCAATAGTAATGATCTCATGTTTAACATAAGGAACTATAGCAAACTCATCTTCATGAATATTGACATAATGGCCACAAGAATAGCAAGCATCATGTTCATCAAGGGATATTTCAATCAAATCATCGGAACCATAATTATCTATAGATTCATGCAAATCATTATTTTCTTCCCAAGCAACGGTCATTCTTTCAATAAACTCTTTGACATAGACATTATGCGCATAGTTTTCATAGCAATATTTAAGTATGTCAAAATTTTCAGATTCGTAGAGAGTAATATCATACTTTTAAATCAAAGAAGCAACTTCATAAGCACCCTTAAAAGCAACAAATTCTTCAATTTGTTCGATATCGTAGTAATTATAAACACCCTTTGCATAAGAAGATAAGATTTCATTTTTATTAAACTCACATACGTAGGGAAGGTGTTTTTTTAGGGTTATTAGAGCAACAAGTAAAATCACAAATTTCACAAAGATTCCAAGCATAACACATCAATCTATTTATTTGATCCCATAAGAGTTTCCCTTTTTCATACAAACGGTGACGCACAAATTGAGCATGCTCATCTAAATATTTCCCATCAACTAGGCTAGTTGGGGTTTCAGCACGAGCGCATAAGGACCGAAGATGATCCAAGTAGAACACTTTAAGTGGATCCATATCAATAGATTTTTAGTGAGCAAAGATGCAAGCAAATAGAAGGCACGTGGAAACACAAACAAAAAGACATACGGGAAGAGGGCAAAGAAAAGGCAAATGCAAAGGTGAAATGGGGAGAGGAAAACGAGAGGCAAATGGAAAATAATGTAGTGCCAGGGATAAGAGTTTGTGATAGGTACTTGGTATGTCTTGACTTGTGCGTAGATCTCCCCGACAACGGCGCCAGAAATCCTTCTTGCTACCTCTTGAGCACTGCGTTGGTTTTCCGTTGAAGAGGAAAGGGTGATGCAGCAAAGTAGCGTAAGTATTTCCCTCGGTTTTGAAAACCAAGGTATCAATCCAGTAGGATACTACACGCAAGTCCCTCGTCCCTACACAAACAAATAAGAACCTCGCAACCAACGCAATAACGGGGTTGTTAATCCCTTCACGGTCACTTACGAGAGTGAGATCTGATAGAGATAATAAGATAAATATTTTTGGTATTTTTATGATATAGATTGAAAATAAAGATTGCAAAGTAAAATAGATTGGAAACTTATGTGATAAAAGATAGACCCGGGGGCCATAGGTTTCACTAGTGGCTTCTCTCAAGATAGCATAAGTATTACGGTGGGTGAACAAATTACTGTCGAGTAATTGATAGAAAAGTGCATAATGATGAGAATATATAGGCATGATCATGTATATAGGCATCACGTCTGCGACAAGTAGACCGAAACGATTCTACATCTACTACTATTACTCCACACATCGACTGCTATCCATCATGTATCTAGAATATTAAGTTCATAAGAACAGAGTAACGCATTAGGCAAGGGATAAACTCAAGCAAATGATATAAACCCCATCTTTTTATCCTCGATGGCAACAATACAATACGTGCCTTGCTGCCCCTGCTGTCACTGGGAAAGGACACCGCAAGATTGAACCCAAAGCTAAGCACTTCTCCCATTGCAAGAAAGATCAATCTAGTAGGCCAAACCAAACTGATAATTCGAAGAGACTTGCAAAGATAACCAATTATACATAAAATATTTTAGAGAAGAATCAAATATTGTTCATAGATAATCTTGATCATAGACCCACAATTCATCGGATCTCGAAAAACACACCGCAAAAAGAATTACATCGAATAGATCTCCAAGAAGATTGAGGAGAACTTTGTATTGAGATCCAAAGCGAGAGAAGAAGCCATCTAGCTAATAACTATGGATCGAAGGTCTGTGGTAAACTACTCACACATCATCGGTGAGGCTATGGTGTTGATGTAGAAGCCCTCCGTGATCAATTCCCCCTCTGGCGGAGCTCCGGAAAAGGCCCCAAGATGGGATCTCTTGGGTACAGAAAGTTGCGGCGGTGGAAATAGGGTTTCGTGGTGCTCCTGAATGTTTTCGGGGTATATGGATATATATATAGGAGGAAGAAGTAGGTCGGTGGAGCTGCGAGGGGCCCACGAGGGTGGGGGTGCACCCAGGGGGGCAGGCGCGCCTCCCTGCCTTGTGGCCACCCTGATTCTTTCTTGACGTCTACTCCAAGTCCCTTGGATCACGTTTGTTCCAAAAATAACTCTCCCAAAGGTTTCATTCCATTTGGATTCCGTTTGATATTCCTTTTCTGCGAAACACTGAAATAGGCAAAAAAATAGCAATTTGCACTGGGCCTTGGTGTAGTAGGTTAGTCCCAAAAATAATATAGAAGTGTATAATAAAGCCCATTAAACATCCAAAACAGATAATATAATAGCATGGAATAAAGAAAATTATAGATACGTTGGAGACGTATCACCTTATAAATTGAAGGAAATATGCCCTAGAGACAATAATAAAGTTGTTATTTTATATTTCCTTATTTGTGATAAAGGTTTATTATTCATGCTAGAATTGTATTGATCGGAAACCTAAATACATGTGTGAATACATAAACAAACACTGTGTCCCTAGTGAGCCTCTACTTGACTAGCTCATTGATCAAAGATGGTTAAGGTTTCCTAACCATAGACATGAGTTGTCATTTGATAACGAGATCACATCATCAGGATAATGATTTGATAGACAAGACCCATCCATTAGCTTAGCATAATGATCGTTCAGTTTTTTTGCTATTACTTTCTTCATTTCAAATACATATTCCTTCGACTATGAGATTATGCAACTGCCGGATACCGAAGGAATACCTTGTGTGCTAATAAACGTCACAACATAACTGGGTGATTATAAAGATGCTCTATAGGTATCTCTGAAGGTGTTTGTTGAGTTGGCATAGATCGAGCCGAGTTTTGGAGAGGTATCTCTGGGCCCTCTCAGCAATACACATCATAAGCTTGCAAGAAAACGACTAAGGAGTTAGTCACGAGATGATGTATTACGAAACGAGTAAAGACACTTTATGGCAACGAGATTGAACTAGGTATGAAGATACCGATGATCGAATCTTGGGCAAGTAACATACTGATAGATAAAGGGAATTACGTATGTTGTCATAACGGTTCGACCGATAAAGATCTTCATAGAATATGTAGGAGCCAATATGGGCATCCAGGTTCCGCTATTGGTTATTGACGGGAGAGGTGTCTCGGTCATGTCTACATAGTCTCTAACCCATAGGGTCTGCATGCTTAACGTTTGATGATGATATAGTACTATATGATTTATGTGATTTGGTGACCAAATGTTGTTCGGAGTCCCAGATGATATCACAGACATGACGAGGAGTCTCGAAATGGTCGAGAGGTAAAGATTGATATATAGGATTAGTTCCTACTTGGGGCGCCTCCTGGCCTCTTCCCTCCCCCTCCCACCTAAGTATAGGGGATCGCAACAGTTTTCGAGGGTAGAGTATTCAACCCAAATTTATTGATTCGACACAAGGGGAGCCAAAGAATATTCTCAAGTATTAATAGTTGAGTTGTCAATTCAACCGCACCTGAAAGACTTAATATCTGCAGCAAAGTAATATGGAAGTAACGGTAACGATGGCAAAAGTAATAGTATTGGTTTTGTAGTGATTGTAACAGTGGCAACGGAAAAGTAACATAGGTTGATTATAACATAGTGATGCTCGTAGGCAATGGATCAATGATGGATAATTATGTCGGATGCAATTCCTCATGCAACAGTTATAACAAAGGGTGACACAGAACTAGCTCCAGTTCATCAATGTAATGTAGGCATGTATTCCGAATATAGTCATACGTGCTTATGGAAAAGAACTTGCATGGCATCTTTTGTCCTACCATCCCGTGGCAGCGGGGTCCTATTGGAAACTAAGGGATATTAAGGCCTCCTTTTAATAGAGTACTGGACCAAAGCATTAACACCTAGTGAATACATGAACTCCTCAAACTACGGTCATCATCAGGAGTGGTCCCGATTATTGTCACTTCAGGGTTACCGGATCATAACACATAGTAGGTGACTATTGACTTGCAAGATAGGATCAAGAACTCGCATATATTCATGAAAACATAATAGGTTCAGATCTGAAATCATGGCACTCGAGCCCTAGTGACAAGCATTAAGCATAGAAAATTCATAGCAACATCAATCTCAGAACATAATGGATACTAGGGATCAAACCCTAACAAAACTAACTCGATTGCATGATAAATCTCATCCAACCCATCACCGTCCAGCAAGCCTACAATGGAATTACTCATGCATGGTGGTGAGCATCATGAAATTGGTGATGGAGGAAGGTTGATGATGACGATGGCGATGGATTCCCCTCTCCGGAGCCCCGAACGGACTCCAGATCAGCCCTCCCGAGAGAGATTAGGGCTTGGCGGCGGCTACATATCATAAAACACGATGAATCCTTCTCTCTGATTTTTTCTCCCCGAATGTGAATATATGGAGTTGGAGTTGAGGTCGGTGGAGCCTCAAGGGGCCCATGAGACAGGCGCGCCCCAGGGGGTGGGCGCGCCCCCCACCCTTATGGACAGGGTGTGGGTCCCCTGACGTTGATTCTTTCACCGGTATTTTTTATATATTCCAAAAGTATTCTTCGTGAAGTTTCAGTTCATTCCG
The DNA here is from genome assembly GCF_003073215.2 of Triticum urartu. NCBI lineage: Eukaryota > Viridiplantae > Streptophyta > Magnoliopsida > Poales > Poaceae > Triticum > Triticum urartu. The sequence continues at coordinate 187,198,165 of NC_053027.1, read as the reverse complement.
AGAACTTTTATTTCTGCACAAAAATAACAGCATGGCAATTCTGCTGAAAACAGCGTCAGTCCAGGTTAGTTCCATTCAACTCATGCAAGTTAGGGTCCAAAACAAGGTCAAAAGTGTTTGGAAAAGTAGATACGATGGAGACATATCAAGGTGACGAGACGCGTCGGGAATGGTTCCAAGGTCAATGTGATCGCCGTCGGCACGCTACCTTTACATCTACCTTCGGGATTAGTATTAGACCTTAATAATTGTTATTTGGTGCGAGCGTTGAGCATGAACATTATATCTGGATCCTGTTTAGTGTGAGACGGCTATTCATTTAAATCAGAGAATAATGGTTGTTCTATTTATATGAGTAATATCTTTTATGGTCATGCACCCTTGAAGAGTGGTCTATTCTTATTTAATCTCAATAGTAGTGATACACATATTCATATATTGATGCCAAAAGATGCAAAGTTGATAATGATAGTGCAACATATTTCTGGCACTGCCGTTTATGTCATATTGGTGTAAAACACATGAAGAAACTCCATGCTGATGGACTTTTGGAATCATTTGATTATGAATCATTTGATACTTGCAAACCATGCCTCATGGGCAAGATGACTAAAACTCCGTTCTCCAGAACAATGGAGCGAGCTAATGACTTATTGGAAATAATACATACCGATGTATGCGGTCCGATGAGTGTTGAGGCATGCGACGGGTATCATTATTTTCTGACCTTCACAGATGATTTAAGTAGATATGGGTATATTTACTTAATGAAACACAAGTCTAAAACATTTGAAAAGTTCAAAGAATTTCATAGTGAAGTAGAGAATCATCGTAACAAGAAAATAAAGTTTCTATGATCTGATCGCGGAGGCGAATATTTGAGTTACGAGTTTGGCCCTCATTTAAAACAATGTGGAATAGATTCACAACTCACGCCACCTGGAACACCACAGCGTAATGGTGTGTCTGAACGTCATAACCGTACTTTATTATATATGGTGCGATCTATGATGTCACTTACCGATTTACCACTATCATTTTGGGGTTATGCATTAGAGACAGTCGCATTCACGTTAAATAGGGTACCGTCTAAATCCGTTGAGATGACACCGTATGAACTATGGTTTGGCAAGAAACCTAAGCTGTTGTTTCTTAAAGTTTGGGGTTTCGACACTTACGTCAAAATTCTTCAGCATGATAATCTCGAACCCAAATCGGAGAAGTGCGCCTTCATAGGATACCCTAAGGAAACAATTGGGTACACCTTCTACCATAGATCCAATGGCATGATCTTTGTTGCCAAGAATGGAATATTCCAAGAGATGGAGTTTCTCACGGAAGAAGTGAGTGGGAGCAAAGTAGAACTTGATGAGGTAATTGTACCTTCTCTCAATTTGGAAAGTAGCACATCAGAGAAATCCGTTCCCATGATGCTGATGCTTACAACAACTAGAGAGGAAGCTAATGATGTTGATCATGAAACTTCAGATCAAGTTGCTACTGGACCTCGTAGGTCGAACAGAGCATGTTCTGCACCAGAGTGGTACAGTAATCCTGTCCTGGAAGTCATGTTACTAAACCATGGCGAACCTACGAACTATGAATAAGCTATGATGAGCCCAGATTCCGATAAATGGCTTGAGGCCATGAAATCTGAGATAGGATCTATGTATGAGAACAAAGTGTGGACTTGCCCAATGATTGGCAAGCCATTGAGAATAAATGGATCTTCAAGATTAAGACTGACACGGATGGTAATGTCAACATCTACAAAGCTCGACTTGTCGCGAAAGGTTTTCAACAAATTCAAGGGGTTGACTACGATGAGACCTTCTCACCCGTAGCGATGCTTAAGTCGGTCCGAATCATGTTAGCAATTATTGCATTTTATGATTATGAAATTTGGCAAATGGACGTCAAAACTGTGTTCCTTAATGGTTTTCTTAAAGAAGAGTTGTATATGATGCAACCAGAAGGTTTTGTTGATCCTAAAGGTGCTAACAAAGTGTGCAAGCTCCAGCGATCCATCTATGGACTGGTGCAAGCATCTCGGAGTTGGAATATATGCTTTGATGAGGTGATCAAAGCATATGGTTTTATACAGATTTTCGGAGAAGCCTGTATTTATAAGAAAGTGAGTGGGAGCTCTATAGCATTTCTAATATTATATGTGGATGACATATTGTTGATTGAAAATGATGTATAATTTCTGGATAGCATAAAAGGATACTTGAATAGAAGTTTTTCAATGAAAGACCTCGGTGAAGCTACTTATATATTGGGAATCAATATCTATCGAGATAGATCAAGACACTTAATAGAACTTTCACAAAGCACATACCTTGATAAAGTTTTGAAGAAGTTCAAAATGGATCAGTCAAAGAAAGGGTTCTTACCTATGTTACAAGTTGTGAAGTTGAGTCAGACCCAAAGCCCGACCACTTGAGAAGATAGAGAGAAAATGAAAGTCATTCCCTATGCCTCAGCCATTGGTTCTATCGTGTATGCTATGATGTGTACCAGACCTGATGTGTGCCTTGCCATAAGTCTGGCAGGGAGGTACCAAAGTAATCCAGGAGTGGATCACTAGACAGCGGTCAAGAACATCCTGAAGTACCTGAAAAGTACCAAGGATATGTTTCTCGTTTATGGAGGTGACAAAGAGCTTATCGTAAATGGTTACGTTGATGCTAGCTTTGACACTGATCCGAATGGCTCTAAGTCACAAACCGGATACGTATTTATATTGAATGGTGGAGCTGTCAGTTGGTGCAGTTTCAAGCAGAGCATCGTGGCGGGATCTACATGTGAAGCGGAATACATAGCTACTTCGGAAGCAGCAAATGAAGGAGTCTGGATGAAGGAGTTCATATCCGATCTAGGTGTAATACCTAGTGCATCGGGTCCAATGAAATTATTTGTGACAATACTAGAGCAATTGCCTTAGCGAAGGAATCCAGATTTCACAAGAGAACCAAACACATGAAGAGACGCTTCAACTCCATTCGCGAACAAGTTAAGGAAGGATACTTAGAAATTTGCAAGATACATACGGATCTGAATGTAGTAGACCCGTTGACTAAGCCTCTTCCACGAGCAAAACATGATCAGCACCAAGACTCCATGGGTATTAGATTTATTGCAATGTAATCTAGATTATTGGCTCTAGTGCAAGTGGGAGACTGAAGGAAATATGCCTTAGTGGCAATAATAAAGTTGTTATTTTATATTTCCTTATTCATGATAAAGGTTTATTATTCATGCTAGAATTATATCGACTGGAAACCTAAATACATGTGTGAATACATAAACAAACACCATGTCCCTAGTGAGCCTCTACTTGACTAGCTCGTTGATCAAAGATGGTTAAGGTTTCCCAACCATAGACATGAGCTATCATTTGATAACGAGATCACATCATTAGGAGAATGCTGTGATGGACAAGACCCATCTGTTAGCTTAGCATAATGATAGTTCAGATTTATTGCTATTGCTTTCTTCATGTCAAATACATATTCCTTCGACTATGAGATTATGCAATTCCCGGATACAGGAGGAATACCTTGCGTGCTATCAAACATCACACCGTAATTGGGTGAATATAAAGATTCTCTACAAGTATCTCCGAAGGTGTTTGTGAAGGAAATATGCCCTAGAGGCCATAATAAAGTTGTTATTTTATATTTCCTTATTCATGATAAATGGTTATTATTCATGCTAGAATTGTATTAATCGGAAACTTGATACATGTGTGGATATATAGACAAAACATTGTGTCCCTAGTAAGCCTCTACTGGACTAGCTCATTAATCAAAGATGGTTAAGTTCCCTAACCATAGACATGTGTTGTCATTTGATGAACGGGATCACATCATTAGGAGAATGATGTGATGGACAAGACCCATCCATTGGCTTATCATATTGATGTTCAGTTTTATTACTATTGCTTTCTTCATGTCATATACATATTCCATTGACTATGAATATGCAACTCCTGAATACCGAAGGAAACCTTGTGTGATATCAAACGTCACAACGTAACTGGGTGATTATAAAGATTCTCTACAGGTATCTCCGAAGGTGTTTGTTGGGTTGGCATATATCGAGATTAGAATTTGTCACTCCGAGTATCAGAGAGGTATCTCTGGGCCCTCCCGGTAATACACATCATAAGAAGCCTTGCAAGCAAAGTGACTAATGAGTTATTTGTGGGATGATGTATTACGAAACAAGTAAAGAGACTTGCTGGTAATGAGATTGAACTAGGTATGAAGATACAGACGATCGAATCTCGGGCAAGTAACATACCAATGACAAAGGTAATAATGTATGTTGTCATTATGGTTCAACCGATAAAGATCTTCGTAGAATATGTAGGAACCAATATGAGCATCTAGGTCCCGTTGTTGGTTATTGACCGAAGAGGTGTCTCGGTCATGTCTACATAGTTCTCGAACCCGCAGGGTCCACGTGCTTAACGTTCAATGACGATTTAGTATTATATGAGTTATGTGATTTGGTGACCGAATGTTGTTCGGAGTCCTGGATGAGATCACGGGCATGAAGAGGAGTATCGAAATGGTCGAGAGGTAAAGACTGATATATAGGACGATAGTATTTGGACACCGGAAGTGTTCGGGAGTGTATGGGATATTTATCGGAGTACCGGAGGGGTTACCGGACACCCCGGGAGGTTAATGGGACACATGGGCCAAAGGGGAAGGGGCACACCAGCCCACAAGGGGCATGCGCACCCCTCCTAGGCCGCCGGACAAGTGGGAGAAGGAAAGGGGGAGTCGTCCCCGCCCTTCCTTTCCTCTCCTCTCCCCTCTCTTCCTTTTCCCTTCCAGCAAATATGGTAAGGGGGGCGAATCGGAATAGGCCCCAAGCAGGATTCCTCCTACTTGGGGCACCCCAAGGCTGTTCCCCTCCCCCTCCCACCTATATATATCTGGGGAGGGGGTGCCTAGAACACACACCAACAATTTTTAGCCATGTTCGGCACCCCCTCCACAATTTACGCCTCCGGTCATATCTTCGTAGTGCTTAGACGAAGCCATGCGCGGATCACTTCACCATCACCGCCACCATGCCGTCGTGCTGACGAAACTCATCTTCTTCCTCGACACCTTTGCTGGATCAACTGGACAATGGACATCATCGATCTAAACGCGTGCAGAACTTGGAGGTGTCGTTCGTTCGATGCTTGATCAGTCGGATCAAGAAGAAGTTCGACTACATCAACCACATTGTCAAGTGCTTCTGCTTTTGGTCTACAAGGGTACATGGACACACTCTCCCCCTCTCGTTGCTATGCATATCCTAGATAGATCTTGTGTGAGCGTAGGATATTTTTTGAAATTGCATACTACGTTCCCCAACAGTGGTATCCGAGCCAGGTCTATGCGTAGATGATATGCACGAGTAGAACACAAAGAGTTGTGGGCTATGATCATCATACTCCTTAGCACCAATGTCCTATTTTGATTCGGCAGTATTGTTGGATGAAGCGGCCCGGACCAACCTCACATGACCATGTTCATGAGACCGGTTCCACCGACAGACATACAACTAGTTTTGCATAAGATGGCTGGCGGGTGTCTGTTTCTCCAACTTTAGTTGAATCGAATTTGATCGTGGCCGGTCCTTGTTGAAGGTTTAAACAGCAAAATTGATAAATCACCGTTGTGGTTTTGATGCATAGGTAAGAATGGTTCTTGCTAGAAGCCCATAGCAGCCACGTAAAACTTGCAACAACAAAGTAGAGGATGTCTGACTTGTTTTTGCAGGGCATGTTGTGATGTGATATGGTCAAGACATGATGTGATATACGTTATTGTATGAGATGATCATATTTCGTAAAAGTTACTGGCAACCGGCAGGAGCCTAATGGTTGCCTCTTTATTGTATGAAATGGAAATGCCATATAATTGCTTTACTTTATCACTATGCGTTAGCGATGGTTGTAGAAGCAATAGTTGGCGAGACGACCACGACGCCATAATGGAGATCAACGTGTCAAGCCAGTGACGATGGAGATCATTACGATGCTTTGGAGATGGAGATCAAAAGCACAAGATGACGATGGCCATATCTTGTCACATATTTTGATTGCAAGTGATGTTTATCTTTTATGCATCTTATTTTGCTTAGCACAGCGGTAGCATTATGAGATGACCCCTTACTAAAATTTCATGGTATAAGTGTTCTCCCCAAGTATGCACCATTGCTACAGTTCATTGTGTTGAGACACCATGTGATGATCGGGTGTGATAGAATCTATGTTCACACGGGTGCAAGACATTTTTTCACATGCGGAATACTCGGGTTAAACTTGACGAGCCTGGCATGTACAGACATGGCCTCGGAACACTAAAGACCAAAAGGTCAAACGTGAATCATATATTAGATATGATCAACATAGAGATGTTCACCATTGATGACTACTCCATCTCACATGATGATCGGACATGGTTTAGTTGATTTGGATCACGTATCATTTAGATGACTTGAGGGATGTCTATCTAAGTGGGAGTTCTTAAGTAATATGATTTATTGAACTTAATTTATCATGAACTTAGTCCTGATAATTTTTGCATATCTATGTTGTAGATCAGTGGCCCGTGCTACCGTTCCCTTGAATTTTAATGCGTTCCTAGAGAAAGCTAAGTTGAAATATGATGGTAGCAACTACACAGACTGGGTCCATAACTTGTGGATTATCCTCATTGCTGCACAGAAGAATTATGTCCTTGATGCACCGCTAGGTGAAAGGCCTGTTGTAGGAGCATATGTTGATGTTATGAACGTATGGCAAGCTCGATCTGATGACTACTCATTAGTTCAGTGTGCCATGCTTTACGGCTTAGAATCGGGACTTCAACACTACTGCAGGATACTGCTAACGCGGCACTATGATCAGAGACCCTTCGATGAAATTGTGTGCGATGCAATAATCGCAAACCATGGTGTAAAAAACGTCAAAAAAGGGTGCAAAACATTTGCGATGACGGATGCATCAAACACAGTTCAGATTTTAGTTGCGTGTGTGATGCAGGGCATACGGTTCAGTTCAATTAACTGTTTGTGATGAGGAGGAACAAAAGAAACGGGCAGCCAGATGAAGGTGTGTGCGATATACATCATACAGTTCACTCAGATGAACTGTTTGTGATGAGGAAGAACAACAGAAATGGGTAGCTACATAAAGGTGTGTGCGATTGAGGGAATACGCTTCAGAAGGATTAACTGTTTGCGATTAGGCAACAGAACAGAAACGGTCAGCCAGATCAAAGTGTCTGCGATTGATGGAATACACTTCACACGGATGAACTGTTTGCGATTAGCCACAACAAACAGAAACAGTTAGACAGACCAATGTGTGTGCGCTAGATGGGCACACATTCTAATTAAGAGAAGCATGCACGATGGTAATAACGAGTGCACACGGTTGTTGGAACAAGACGTGTGCTGACATTGCCTATTGCGGTGCACCCTATGGTGCAAACGCCACGTACGCGGCCGACAAAGCGTGCCCACGTTACGCCTTCCGGGAATAGTGTCGCACTTAGAACCGTCAATAAATTTTGAGCTTGCGTCCCGTCACATTCCAAATTACTACCACACTATATTTAATTGCAAACCTGTTCACACCGATCAAAACCTAAATGGTTTCCCACTTAGGAGCATATTAGTACCCTGATTATAAATACTACTACTCCAAGATGACTGCACATTCCTCCTCAATTCCTCATCCACAAAAACAAACAAGTCATTCATCATCGTTCCCTTGCGTCTGCCATGGCCAGCGTGAGTTCTGGATCGAGAGATTGCCACTAGGGAGAGGCGAGCATTGAAGCGGAAGCACGGGAGATGTGTCGCCTCATCGCGAAAGCAGCCATCATGTCTCGCCACGCAACCATAGCAGCACAGAGGTCCCGCCGTGACGCTGAAGCAGCACGGAGTTCCCACCACGTCGTCGATGCAGCAGACTCGTCCGGCCACGCCGCGGAAGCAGAAGAGCTATCCCATCGCGCCGCGAATGCAGCAGAGATGTCCTGCCATGCCGCGGCGGCCTGGGAAAATGTCTCACGGGCAGGCGACGACTCTTACAGGTGCATGCATGCGATCGTCCATAGCTAGATGGATCAGCTCTCCGGCTAGGCGAGGGTGCAGGACAACATGAAAGCCTCGTTTGAACAGGCTACCGACGTCATCCGGCAACTATGGGAGGGCAATGTGAAGCTCCGGGCCGGAAGGGTGAAGCAGGCGGAGGAGACCGCTGCCTTGTTGAAGAGGACGGGCGTCATCGTCAAGAAACTTATGGACGATAATGACATGCTCTGCATCGAGCGCAAAAGGCTAGTGTAGGAATCTGTGGATGCTGCCAAGCAGCGTGTTAAGGACATGAAACTGATGAAAGAGATCATCGTCACTCGCCGTGAGAACTAGTCTCCGCGACCTGCAGCGCATCAAGAAAGTAGAGATCAGCGAGCCAGATCGTTGTATGCATCTTCCTTCTTCTTTTTCCCTTGTGTATTTCGGGCGTAGCCACATGTGGCTTTTTTAATTATCTTCCTAATTATGTAAGACAATTATTATGCACTGTCATCGTTCTTATATTCATCAGTCTTGCTATAATTCGCATTCGATGCTATATAGGTCCGTTGAATCTTACATCAAGATCCATGCAAAACTTTCTTTTTAGATTTTTTCTCTTTTAAATCTCAGTCCAGTGAGACATAGCCACACCGTGAAACAGGGGCACGGGCGCCATTACTGGAGACGTTGGATGAGAGGTGCGTGGCGGATAGAGGTCAAAGGGCTCTCCTCCCGATGAGCACGCGTAGGGGTTTGATCACACGCCTCCCATACTCAAATAGCTACCCTGCACGGCACCTCCTAGCCAATAAAAAGGGGACGTGTGGCGGCACGTAATTGGTAAGTAGAACGCCAACGGTTTCAATAATACTTGTGTTTCCGATTTGTAATGTGACAACACTTGTTACAAACTGACTTTTTTGATTGTTAATGTGTGCACCTTCACAAATCGGACAGAAAAATTACCACAACATGTTGGTGCCATGTCATGACACCATGCCAAGTTTCATAATGTTCAGGCGCGTTTTGGATTGAATGGAATTAAAAAAACCAAGTTTCTCAATATTTCCAGCCGAGCCACGACGCCCAGATGTTTGAATTTCATTCCCATTTCTTGCATGGGACCTAGAAATTCACCCAAGGACACACATGTGATTTTTCAACCAACTTCGGTGCACTGGAGCATGTGCTTGTAGTTCAAATTTGAATTATGCACATTAAATGCCCAGAAACTCAATTAATGTATAAAAAGGCCAAACGAACCTGGAATAATTCCAAAATTTAGCACGATACTTCTATTTGGTCTAATCTACCCGTGTAAAAAAATTAAGGCGGGAGAAGGAAGTTTATGTCATTTCGCACACAGAGGTGACACATTCCCTCTCGGAACCACGAGCCTTCTTGAGAGAAGCTCCGGTTTAAAAGAATCTTATACCAAAGCTTGTCCCAATTTGAACAAAAAATTTACCACAACATGTTGGAGCCATGTCATGACACCATGCCAAGTTTCATGATTTTCAGCCTTGTTTTGGATTTACAGGAATTAAAACACCAAGTTTCTCAATCTTTCCGGTCGAGCAACGACACCCATATGTTTGAATTTCATTCCCATTTCTTGCATGCGATCTAGAAATTCACCCAAGTACACACATATGATTTTTCAACCAACTTTGGTGCACTGGAGCATGTGCTTGTAGTTCAAATTTGAATTATGCACACTAAATGCCTGGAAATTCAATTAATGTATAAAAAGGCCAAACGAACCCGGAATAATTCCAAAATTTAGCACAATACTTCTATTTGGTCTAATCTACCTGTGTAAAAAAAATTAAGGCGGGAGAAGACAGTGTATGTCGTTTTGCACACGGAGGTGACACGTTCCCTCTCGGAACCACGAGCCTTCTTGAGAGAAGCTCCAGTTTGCAAGAAGCTTATACCAAAGCTTGTCCCAATTCAGCTAAAAAATTTACCGCAGCATGTTGGTGCCATGTAACGACACCATACCAAGTTTCATGATTTGCAGGCATGTTTTGGATTTACAGGAATTAAAAAACCAAAGTTTCTCAATCTTTCCGGCCGAGCAATGATGCCCAGATGTTTGAATTTCATTCCCATTTCTTGCATGGGACCTAGAAGTTCACCCAAGGACACACATGTGATTTTTCAACCAACTTTGGTGCACTGGAGCATGTGGTTCTATTTCAAATTTGAGTTATGCACATTAAATGCCGAGAAATTCAAATTTTAGCACGATACTTCTATTTGGTCTAATCTGCCTGTGTAAAAAAATTAAGGAGGGAGAAGGCAGTGTACGTATGTCTTTTCGCACACGGAGGTGACATTTTTCCTCTTCGGACCATGAGCCTTCTTGAGAGAAGCTCCGATTTGCAAGAAGCTTGTATCAATGCTTGTCCCAATTAGGCCAAAAAATTTACCACAACATGTTGGTGCCATGTCATGACACCATGCCAAGTTTCATGATTTTCAGCCATGTTTTGGATTTACATGAATTAAAAAACCAAGTTTCTCAATATTTCCGACCGAGCCACGATGCCTAGATGTTTGAATTTCATTCCCATTTCTTACATGGGACCTAGAAATTCACCCAAGGACACATTGTGATGTTCAACCAACTTTGGTGCACTGGAGCATGTGCTTGTAGTTCAAATTTGAATTATGCACATTAAATGACCATAAATTCAATTAATGTATAAGAAAGTCCAAACGAACCCAGAATAATTCCAAAATTTAGCATGATACTCATATAGTTCTATGTTGCCTCTGTAAAAAATCAACGGGGGGGAGGCAGCGTATATCGTTTTGCACACAAAGGTGACATGTCCCCCCTTGGGAACCACGAGTCTTCTCGAGAGAAGCTCCGGTTTGCAAGAAGCTTATTCCCAAAAACTAGTCCCAATATGGCAAAAAAAATTACCACAGCATGTTGGTGCCATGAAATGACACTATGCCAAGTTTCATGATTTTCAGGCTAGTTTTGAATTTCTAGGAATTTAAAAACCAAGCTTCTCAATGTTCCCGGCCAAGCCACGATGCCCAGATGCTTGAATTTAATTCCCATTTCTTGCATCGGACCTATAAATTCAACCGAAGACACACATGTGATTTTCCAACAAACTTTGGTGCACTAGAGCATGTGCTTGTAGTTCAAATTTGAATTATGCACATTTAATGCTTAGCAACTCAATTAATGCAGAAAAATGCCAAACGAACCTGGAATAATTCCAAATTTAAACACGACACTCATGTAGTTGCATGTTCACTGTACATAAATGTTCTAGCATAAACTTCACAATCCTTTCCCTCCGTAACACCATTTTGTCTTTCAAAACATAATGAAAAAATCAGGTATACCACAAATAGTTTACTAGAAAGAATCATGTGGGATGCAATATAAAATATCTTGGCACACCGTCTTTTCTGGCTTACGCAAGAAGCTTCATCATCTACAGTCCACCTCCCCCACTTGAAAAACACTTGCGCGGTAGTTTCTCACGGCACCGAGCGAAATTTTTCTGCCACCATGGAAATATCTATCTCCCCGCCCCCCCATGGAAATGTCCCACCAAAAGCCACATTTCCACTGTTCCTCCTTGCTTTCCAAGTTCAAACATTCACTGCTGCTTACTGGTAGCTCAGCCTCCTCGCCGACGACCCTTCTTCTTGCAGCGCCACCTACTCGCCGGCAACCCTTCTTCTTGCAGCGCTGCCTCCTCTCCGGCGTCCCTTCTTCTTGCAGCACCGCCTCCTTGCCGGCGACCCTTCTTCTTGTTGCGTGGCCTCATCTATATGGTCAGGTAATCCACACCCCACCCACACCATCCTCCTCCTTCCCCATCCCACATGCCCCTACCGACGGCGTGACACCTTCCGCCGAAATCACTGTCCCCCTCCTCCAATTAAGCACCGCCAACAGCCATTTTGCACGCAGTATAACGTGGAGCTCAGTAGCATCTGGCAGCGGAGAAGCAAATAGCGGCCGCACGCGTGCACGAGGTCGCTATGGCTGCCATGCGTGCCGACCGCCAGATCTTGGAGGAGCACCTCATCTTCGAGGCCACCGTCGACACCACCACACGGTTGTCTACTTTAAAACAGAGTTTGTGATGTTTTCTCGAGGCCACCGCCAGTGCCTTCTAGTGATTTGTCCTCTGTAATGTTAATATGCAATCTGATGTCCAGTTAACTGTTTGGTCCTCTGAAATGTAATGTTTAGTTAACAGTTTGGTACTATGAAATATAGTGTTTAGTTAACAGTTTGGTCCAACAATTGCTACATTTCGTAGCACTGTTCTCAAGCATTCTTTGTTTTGTTAACTGTCTTATCTTCTAGTACATGTTTCTATTCTGCAATGTCGTGCTCAGTTAACTGTTTTGGTTCATTTGGTCTGTTGTCCATTTAACTATTTGGTTCAATTCTGCAATTTGATTTTCATTTGCTGTGGGTACAATTTTGTATTGTGATGCATGTGAAATAAATCGAATTTGGTTGTACTCAATACATATTCTACTGATAATATGGCAACGCTTAGTTAACCTGATCAAGATCTTCCTTATGTGTGTTGTAGGGAAACAATGGGAGACACTGCGGTTTACCATCAAGGTATGCTCATGCATGGTCCTTTCGCTAATAGCACATTATTGTGCAGTTACAGGAATAATTCTAATAATTAGGTTTCTTACAATTTTGTCTTGCACATGTAGGTCATGCTGTTAGAGGCTTAGACCCACTGTTCGACCCATTTTGCATATGGGGAAATGAGATGTCCATGAATATCAGTCAAGTCAAGAAACTCACAAAGATTATTAGGATGAAAACTTGCGACGAATAACAGCAAGATCTTTGTTTGCACAATGAAGAAGACATCAGTCAACTATATGATGGTACAAACTCTTTTACCTTATTTTTACCCCTTGCGCCATTTCAAAATTTATAACAGTGATTTATGCATATCTTTGTTTTCAGTACTTTCCAAAGCAGTTCACTGATGATTACCTCTCAAACCACCTGCATGGTCAAGAGGCGAGGAAGGTATTCATTCAACATCCATGGTACAATATTGAAGTCTTCCTAAAGAGGATGGAGGTTGGGCGGGCAATTATCCATAGCCACTGGCCTAAAGTTGCAAGGACATTCAACATCACTAAAGGCTCAATATTTGCCTTCCACTTCTGTAGTTTCCTAGATGAGATTCATCTGTCTATTTACCATGTATGATGCTACTTTACAAAGGTTTTCGATGTTGCATGTGAAACTTGGTGCTATTGTGTAATGGCGCAACTGAGTGCCGAAGCTATCTGATGTAATTCGATTACGAAATCCTGGTTGTCGTTATATGAATATGAAATATCTAGTGTGTTTTATAAGAATATCAACTCGATTACTACATGGATTATCAATAATAGGTTAATTACCCTGTTTATTAGGGGTTTCTATTGCAGAAGCTTACTCAGACATCATCGTGGGCGATGAACTCAAACAACCCACACGGTTCCTAGAAAGTAGGCGTGTTTGATCAATTAACAATCACACATGGCTTCCGGCAGAGAACTGTTTGCGTTAGGCCACCTTGCACAAATGTTTCCACACAAAAAACTGTATGTGATATACATACAAAAGGAAATGCTTTTTTGGGATTCGCTGTGTGGGATGCGCATAAGGACGGAAATGATTGGGTTTCGATGCCTTGCCAGATCGCACACGGGCTCATTTTGTGTGCCAGGAGGTGATACGTCCATTTTGCATCATTCTTTTATATCGATATTTATTGCATTATGGGCTGTTATTACACATTATGTCACAATACTTATGCCTATTCTCTCTTATTTTACAAGGTTTACATGAAGAAGGAGAATGCCGGCAGCTGGGATTCTGGGCTGGAAGAGGAGAAAATATTAGAGACCTATTCTGCACAGCTCCAAAAGTCCTGAAACTTCATGGAACTTATTTCCAGAATATATAAAAAATACTGAGTGCAAGAAGTACCAGAGGGGGGCCACCCACCAGCCACGAGGGTGGGGGGTGCGCCCTACCCCTGGGTACGCCCCCTACCTCGTGGGCCCCCTGGTAGCCCTCTGATGCCCATCTTCTGCTATATGGAGTCTTTCGCCGAGGAAAAAATCATAAGAAAGCTTTCGGGACGAGACTCCACCGCCACGAGGCGGAACCTTGGCGGAACCAATCTAGGGCTTCGACGGAGCTGTTCTACCGGGGAAACTTCCCTCCGGGAGGGGGAAATCATCACCATCGTCATCACCAACGATCCTCTCATCGGGAGGGGGTCAATCTCCATCAACATCTTCACCAGCACCATCTCATCTCAAACCCTAGTTCATCTCTTGTATCCAATCTTTGTATCCAAACCTCAGATTGGTACCTGTGGGTAATAATGTCAATTACTCCTTGTAGTTGATGCTAGTTGGTTTACTTGGTGGAAGATCATATGTTCAGATCCATTATGCATATTAATACTACTCTGATTATGAACATGAATATGCTTTGTGAGTAGTTACATTTGTTCCTGAGGACATGGGAAAGTCTTGCTATTAGTAGTCATGTGAATTTGGTATTCGTTTGATATTTTGATGAGATGTATGTTGTCATCCCTCTAGTGGTGTCATGTGAACGTCGACTACATGACACTTCACCATTTTTTGGGCCTAGAGGGAGGCATTGGGAAGTAATAAGTAGATGATGGGTTGCTAGAGTGACAGAAGCATAAACCCTAGTTTATGCGTTGCTTCGTAAGGGGCTGATTTGGATCCATATGTTTCATGCTATTGTTAGGTTTACTTTAATACTTCTATTGTAGTTGCGGATGCTTGCAATGGGGGTTAATCATAAGTGGGATGCTTGTCCAAGTAAGGACAACACCCAAGCACCGGTCCACCCACATATCAAATTATCAAAGTACCGAACACGGATCATATGATCGTGATGAAAACTAGCTTGACGATAATTCCCATGTGTCCTCGGGAGCGCTTTTCTCTATATAAGAGTTTGTCCAGGCTTGTCCTTTGCTACAAAAAGTATTGGGCCATCTTGCTGCACCTTATTTACTTTTATTACTTGTTACTCGTTACCAATTACCTTATCACAAAACTATCTGTTACCGATAATTTCAGTGCTTGTAGAGAATACCTTGCTGAAAACCACTTATCATTTCCTTCTTCTCCTCGTTGGGTTCGACACTCTTACTTATCGAAAGGACTACGATAGATCCCCTATACTTGTGGCTCATCAAGACTCTTTTCTGGTGTCATTGCCGGGGAGTGAAGCGCCTTTGGTCGGTGGAATTTGGTAAGGAAAAATTTATATAGTGTGCTGAAATTTACTGTCACTTGTTACTATGGAAAGTAATCCTTTGAGGGGCTTGTTCGGGGTATCTTCACCCCGACCGGTAGAGAAAATAGTTGCTCCTCAACCTACTGAACCTACTGAAAATGAAAATATTTACATTGAAATTCCTTCGGGTATGATAGAGAAACCGCTAGCTAATCCTTTTGCAGGAGATGGAACATTGCATCCCGACTTACACTTAATCTATGTGGATGAAGTTTGTGGATTATTTAAGCTTGCAGGTATGCCTGATGATGTTATCAAGAAGAATGTCTTCCCTTTATCTTTGAAGGGAGATGCATTGACATGGTATAGGCTATGTGGTGATATGGGATCATGGGATTATAAGCGATTGAAAATGGAATTCCAACAGAAGTTTTATCCTATGCATCTTGTTCATCGTGATTGTAATTATATATATAATTTTTGGCCTAGCGAAGGAGAAAGTATCGCTCAAGCTTGGGGGAGGCTTAAGTCAATGTTATATTCATGACCCAATCATGATATCTCAAGAGAAATGATTATTCAAAAAAATTTGCTCGGCTTTCTGACAACAATCGCTCCATGCTCGATACTTCTTGTACTGGTTCCTTTATGATGAAGACGATTGAATTCAAATGGAATTTATTGGAGAGAATTCAACGCAACTCTGAATATTGGGATCTCGACGAAGGTAAGGAGTCAGGTATAACACCTAAGTTTGATTGTGTGAAATCTTTTATGGATACCGCCGTTTTACGTAAATTTAGCACTAAATATGGACTTGACTCTGAGATAGTAGCTTCTTTCTGTGAATCCTTTGCTACTCATGTTGATCTCCCTAAGGAGAAGTGGTTTAAATATAATCCTCCCATTGTAACAAAGGTAGTTGCACCTATTAAAGTTGAAGAAAAAACTATCACTTATAATGATCCTATTGTTCCCACTGCTTATGTTGAGAAACCACCTTTCCCTGTTAGAATAAAGGATCATGCTAAAGCTTCAACTATGGTTCGTAAAAGTAATATTAGAACTCATACACCTCCTGAGCAAGTTAAAGTTGAACCTAATATTGCTATTGTTAAAGATCTCTTGGCTGATAATATTGATGGGCATGTTATTTATTTCTGTGATGAGACTGCTAGAATTGCTAAACCTGGTGCTAAAGATAAACATAGACCTGTGGTAGGCATGCCTATTATTTCTGTTAAAATAGGATATCATTGTTATCATGGCTTGTGTGATATGGGTGCTAGTGCTAGTGCAATAACTATTTCCTTATACAAAGAAATTATGCATGATATTGCACCAGCTGAGATAGAAGATATCGATGTTACCATTAAGCTTGCTAATAGAGATACTATTTCACCAATTGGGATTGTTAGAGATGTTGAAGTCTTGTGTGGGAAGGCTAAATATCCTTCTGATTTCCTTGTTCTTGGTTCCCCTCAAGATAGCTTTCCTCCCATTATATTTGGTAGACCCTTCTTGAATACTGTTAATGCTAAGATAGATTGCAAGAAGGATGTTGTTACTATTGGTTTGGATGATATGTCTCATGAGTTTAATTTTTCTAAATTTCATAGACAACCCCGTGATGAAGAATTTCTTAGCAAAGATGAAATTATTGGTGTTGCTTCTATTGCTGTGCCTCCTAATGATCCTTTAGAACAATATTTGCTAGACCATGAGAATGATATGTTTATGAATGAAAGAAGGGAAATAGATGAAGTATTCTTTAAACAAGGACCCATTCTGAAACACAATTTGCCTGTTGAAATCCTAGGGGATCCTCCTCCACCCATGGGTGATCCGGTGTTTGAGCTTAAACCATTACCTGATGCTATTAAATATGCTTATCTTGATGAAAATAAGATATATCCTGTTATTATTAGTGCTAACCTTTCAGAGCATGAAAAAGAAAAATTATTGAAAACTCTAAAGAAGCACCATGCTGCTATTGTATATACTCTTGATGATCTTAAGGGCATTAGTCCCACTCTATGTAAACACAAAATAAATTTGGAGAAAGACGCCAAACCAGTTATTGATCACCAACGACGGCTGAATCCTAAGATGAAAGAAGTGATAAGAAAGGAAATATTAAAGCTCCTTGAGGCAGGTATAATTTATCCCGTTGCTGATAGTCAGTGGGTAAGTCATGTCCATTGTGTCCCTAAGAAGGGAGGTATTACTGTTGTTCCTAATGATAAAGATGAATTGATTCCGCAAAGAATTATTATAGGTTATAGGATGGTAATTGATTTCTGCAAATTAAATAAGGCTACTAAAAAAGATCATTACCCCTTACCTTTTATTGATCAAATGCTAGAAAGATTATCCAAACATACTCATTTTTGCTTTCTAGATGGTTACTCTGGCTTCTCTCAAATACCTGTGTCAGCTGATGATCAAGCAAAGACCACTTTTACTTGCTCTTTCGGTACTTTTGCTTATAGACGTATGCCTTTTGGTTTATGTAATGCACCCGCTACCTTTCAAAGATGCATGATGGCTATATTTTCTGACTTTTGTTAAAAGATATGTGAGGTTTTCATGGACGATTTCTCCATTTATGGATCCTCTTTTGATGATTGCTTGAGCAACCTTGATCGAGTTTTGCAGAGATGTGAAGAAACTAATCTTGTTCTGAAATGGGACAAATGCCACTTTATTGGTAATGAAGGTATTCTCTTAGGGCATAAAATTTCTAAAAGAGGCATTGTAGTTGATAAAGCTAAAGTTGATGCTATTGAAAAGATGTCGTGTCCCAAGGACATCAAATGTATAAGAAGTTTCCTCGGTCATGTCGGTTTTTATAGGAGGTTCATTAAGGACTTCTCAAAAATTTCTCGTCCTCTGACTAATCTATTACAAAAGAAATTCCTTTTGTCTTTGATGATGATTGTGTAGAAGCATTTGAAATACTTAAGAAAGCATTAATTTCTACACCTATTGTTCAGCCACCTGATTGGAATTTACCCTTTGAAATTATGTGTGATGCTAGTGATTTTGCTGTACATGCTGTTCTAGGGCAAAGAGTTGATAAGAAATTAAATGTTATTCAATATGCTAGTAAAACTCTAGACAATGCCCAGAGAAATTATGCTACTGCTGAAAAATAATTTTTAGCAGTTGTTTTTGCTTGTGATAAGTTCAGACCTTATATTGTTGATTCTAAAGTAACTATTCATACTGATCATGCTGCTATTAAATACCTCATGGAAAAGAAAGATGCTAAACCTAGACTTATTAGATGGGTTCTCTTGCTACAAGAATTTGATTTACATATTATTGATAGAAAAGGGGCTGAGAACCCCATTGCAGACAACTTGTCTAGGTTAGAAAATGTTCTTGATGACCCACTACCTATTGATGATAGCTTTCTTGATGAACAATTAAATGTCATAAATGCCTCTCGTACTGCTCCATGGTATGCCGATTATGCTAATTATATTGTTGCTAAATTTATACCACCTAGTTTCACATACCAGCAAAAGAAAAAGTTCTTCTATGATTTGAGACATTACTTTTGGGATGACCCACATCTTTATAAATAAGGAGTAGATAGTATTATTAGACGTTGTGTACCTGAGCATGAACAGGAACAGATCCTACGCAAGTGTCACTCCGAGGCTTATGGAGGACACCATGCTGGAGACAGAACTGCACATAAGGTATTGCAATCCAGTTTTTATTGGCCTACTCTCTTCAAGGATGCCCGTAAGTTTGTCTTGTCTTGTGATGAATGTCAAATAATTGGTAATATTAGTAGACGTCAAGAAATGCCTATGAGTTATTCACTTGTTATTGAACCATTTGATGTTTGGGGCTTTGATTATATGGGACCTTTTCCTTCCTCTAATGGGTATACACATATTTTAGTCGTTGTTGATTACGTTACTAAGTGGGTAGAAGCTATTCCAACTAGTAGTGCTGATCATAACACCTCTATTAAAATGCTTAAAGAAGTTATTTTTCCGAGGTTTGGAGTCCCTAGATATTTAATGATTGATGCTGGTTCACATTTTATTCATGGCGCCTTTCGTAAAATGCTTGCTAAGTATGACGTTAATAATAGAATTGCATCTCCTTACACTACAAAAAAAGCCACATCCGTGACATTTTGGGCCGAACGAATTTTTTTTCTGTCATACATATGACACTTCTATGACGATAATTGTGACAAAACCCGGTATCATCATAGATGTGGTGGGCTCCTACTTCTATGACAAAAAATCATGACAAAAAATGGGGTTTTTGTCCTGGGCGGGCCGGAGACGCAGCTGCATGACATTCTTTGGGCCGTCCATGACGGAAAAACCGTGGTAGAAGCGAGGGCGAGGAAAATTTCTGGGAGTTCCCGGTTATGGTGCGTGGCCAGACCCGAGGGCTCATGTCGGTGCACAAAAGGAGGGGTCCTTTTTGTACCACTTTACTTGTGCGCGGGGAGTCGCAGCCACATGCCTGCGGCCACGCTTGGCGGAGCAGATGAAGTGAAGACACAAGACTACCAGAGCAGCGCCAAGCCAAAGGCGCGAGAAGCATAGGGACAAGGTGGGCTTTTCCTGGCAAGAGCCTTGCCGGGGGAGCTTGCGTAGCCCCGGCAAGACTTGCTGGGGCAACTTGCCCAACACCAGCAGGGCCACCACCCTTGAGCCTAAGAGTTCCGACACCATCGACAACATTGGAACCAAGGCTCGGGTGGTGCCTGCATGGTGGCATGCAGATCTTTGTGGAGACCAAGAACATTCAAGACTAGATGAGGACCAGAAGACGGAAATCCCCCCGGCAAGATCCTTGTTGGGGACGCTCACGATACCCCCGGAAGACCCTTGTCGTGGACACCTGCGAGACCCCGGCAAGACCCTTGTCGGGGACATCTGCGGGGCCATAGCCATGCCCCCACCTACCAAGGCTCCACCGCCGTTCCAACACAAGATTCAAACCCGCCAGCAAGGCATGCACCTGCGTGGCGACGTGCAGCTTCCAGGCCAACTCAACATGCACCTGCGTGGTGGCATGCAGATCTTCATGAAGACTCTACCACCGGACCAACTCAGCAGCCAGCTGGCCAGCATGGCGCTGCACGCCTAGTCATCTTGGACGCGTGTCAGTGCGAGGCGAGGCGGCAACGGATGAGACAAGCTTCCTTGCCGTCCTCGATAAAGTGAGAGGGCACGTCGGCAGCACATTAAATGCATTTGTCCTATGGTGCCAGGCGGTAGACTTGTATATATTACAAACTTTCCACCTCCTGTGTGCCACTGTGGCGACCCCTTTGGCTATAAAAGGAGGCCCGAGGCATACTGGAGAAGGATTCGAACTTTTTGGACCTTGCACGCTGTGTAGCTAGTCCAAGAACACCAGATAAACACAAACTAGCAGGAGTGGTGTATTACGCATCACTTGCGGCCTGAACCTGGATAAACTCCCCCATGTTGATCTTCTAAATCCGCTGTTTCCACAGCCCCGCCCCCGCCGACCATAGAAGGGGTTCCCCATGATCCCATAGGTGTCGCTCTTGCTGACAAACCACCAAGGGTTGAGTATCAAACATTCTTAACTAGTCTTTGCTGCGGTGAGACGCGGGGAGGGACACAGGGTAGAATAAAGAGCAAAGAGCATTCATTTTCCCGCAATTCAGTACTTCGCATTATTTAATGGGAAATGCATAGTAGTCAAGAAAGACTGTAGTAAACTCTGTGCTCCAGACTTGAGCCTCATTCGCACTGCTCTCACCGGTGAAAGGAATTATAACCTTGGAGCGATTGTGGCACGCAGACTTCAGCACAACGCTAATAGTGGCTATTTCTATGGTGGAATATATGCCACGCATGAGCACGAGGGTTGGATGTTTCACTTTTGCCCTTTGATCCTATCCTAACCATGCAGTATTTGGATTTTGACACCTTAAAAGATCATAAGATTCTCAAGGGAAAGGTTGATAACTTCACTTATAATCTATTGTTTAACCAAAAATCTGTTGTGCACACATATTTTCCTGCACCTGCTCTTTTTGACTATCACAAGAAAGCAAGATATTTTGTTCTTGAGAGCGAGGCCCAAGCTCACAATGCAGCAGTGGAGGCAGCACAGCAGGCCGAGGCATCCGCACCGAGAGCCTCCGTGAGCTACCATGCCAACTACTATCCAGGCCGCTGATTGACTACCAAGTTAGGCCAAAAGCCTAAGCTTGGGGGAGTACGTGTTTCCCACCGACTTTACATTCATGTCCACTTATTCATCTTGTCGGTGTTCACACTTTTTCATTGTATCATCCATGCTTATATTTATTTTTCTTGCTTTCTTCTTATGTGTTTGAAAAACTTCAGAAAAACCAAAAAATAGTTGTAGCTAATTTACTTTCTATGCATGCTTAGTAGTAATATTAAAAAGAAAACCCACAAAGATTTCCTTGTTCTTCTTTTGCTTGTTGGGAGCTTTCCCGTGTAAATAGTTTTTCTTGTTTTTGCTTTTCCCTTTTATTTGCTTGTTCAAGAAAACCAAAAACTCCAAAAATATTTCAGTGTGTTCCTCTGAATTTCTTTTCTTTTTATTCAAGTTGTACCGAGGAGAAGACCACGATGAAAATGTTAAGTGGCTCTCATATGAATAATGTTGATCTAATAAAGAGCACATTTTACCTTGTCTTCTCCCGTTGAATAAAATGTTTGCAGATTCCAGCTTAGTCCATGACACTCTTGCACCATTATTATTTTCATATCATTCGGTCATGCAAGTGAAAGGCAATAATGACAATATTCGATGAACTGGCCGTGGTAGAGAGAAACTGGTATGAACTTGACTTGTTCTGTTTGTGTAAATATATTTAACCTAGTATCCATGATTCGGCCCATTATGATTAAACATGTTTGCAATGACAATTAGAGATTATAGTTTCTCATGCCATGCATAAGTAGCTGGGAGTGGATAATGATTTATCTTGGATATCAACATTGTGTCAAAATGATTGTGATGTAGTATGATGATATGGTATCCTCCTATGAATGTTCGAGTGGCTTGCACCCCAAGACCGATGTGCCAGGTGTCTTCTAGTTATTCGTGGTTGTTGCCTTGTCTTTTGCTTGCGTGTCATGCATTTCTTATCATGTCATCTTGTGCATCGCATTTGCATACATGTTCGTCTCATGCATCCGAGCATTTTCCCCGTTGTCCGTTTTGCAATCCGGCGCTCCTATGTCACCCGGTGTCCCTTTCTACCTCTTTTCGTGTGCGGGTGCTAAACGTTCTCAGATTGGACCGAGACTTGCCAAGAGGCCTTGGTTTACTACCGGTAGACCGCCTGTCAAGTTTCGTGCCATTTGGACTTCGTTTGATACTCCAACGGTTAACCGAGGAACCGAAAAGGCCTCTTGTGTGTTGCAGCCCAACACCCCTCCAAAGTGGCCCAAAACCCACAAAAACCCCCTCCATCATGTAGGTCGTTTGATCACGATCGTGTGGCCGAAAACCACACCTTATTTGGACTCTCCTAGCTCCCTCTACCTTTTGCTTATCGCATTATTTGTATCGTTCTGCTTTGATCGCAGCCCTTTTTAATAAACAATGCATAGCTTTTGTCTATTTTTGCATTATTCTTTTTTTTACAAATATATGTTCCTTAACGACATGTTGCACCCGTACACTTTGGTAAGGCCAAAATACGCCAGGGGCTTTAGTACCCCTCAATATGGTGTGAGAAGTCCGAACACTTTAACAAGTGCGACACCCTGAACTTATAGCATTATATGCATCGGCTCCGAATCATGTCTTGGGTCAATAGTTGGGTTTGCCCGGCTCCTATGTTTTGGTGCCTTACATTCCGCTATATCGGCTAAGGTAGCACTAGGAGAACTACTGCGATTGTGCCCCAGTTGAGCTGGGTCGAGCACCTCAGTAGAGAAAGCAAAAACTGACTGTCATGATGAAGCGAGAGCCGGTCGTTGTTCGAGAGGTTTTTCGAGTCCCTAAAGACTTATGCCGCTTAGAGCGAGGAGTCGGCTCTGTCCGGCCAAGGCGTGGATAGTGCCCCGAACTCGGTCTTCCGAATACCAGGGGCTTCGCCGAAATTTAAAATTATAGAATTCTATGGCTAAGTGAGAGTGTTCACGCATTATAGTCCGATTGCCTTGTTCGTTGTGCTGAGCGCCTCCCTCGAAGGACCCAAACATGGGAAAAAGAGCGCTCAGGTTTATCCCCGAACATCCCAGCACTAGCGGCACGGGGGCAGAAGCCGACGAATTGCCATCTCTCAGAATTGATAAACAGCCGCACAGAAGGTAATATTTTAAATTCCAACAGCATTGCTTAGCGCATATGAACAAGTTTTCAGCGCACAGGACAAAACGAGCGAGTTTTACTCAAAAATTACATCCCTGGAACATTCATCCGCCACAAGGCGGGCACCCTTCAGAACATCCGTATAATAATTCTCGGGCTTGCGATGCTCTTTCCCTGGCGGTGGCCCGTCCTTCACAAGCTTCTCAGCATCCATCTTGCCCCAGTGCACCTTAGCACGGGCAAGGGCCCTACGGGCACCTTCAATGCAGACGGAGCGCTTGATGACTTCGAGCCTTGGACAGGCCCCCACCAGCCGCCGCACCAGCCCGAAATAGCTCCTAGGCAAAGCCTCTCCAGGCCACAGCTGAACTATGAGGCCCTTCATGGCCTGTTCGGCCGCCTTGTGGAGCTCGACCAGTTGCTTTAGCTGGTCGCTTAGGGGCACGGGGTGTCCGGCCTCAGCATACTGAGACCAGAACACCTTCTCTGTCGAGTTGCCCTCCTTGGCTCGATAGAATGCGGCGGCATCGGACACGCTACGGGGAAGATCTGCGAATGCTCCTGGAGAGCTCCGGATTCGGGTAAGTAACAAGTAACTCACATTTATGTGTTTGCTTTGCATAAAGAATGCCTTACACGCCGCTATCTTTTTCACCGCATCCAACTCCTGGAGGGTCTTCTGGGATTCGGCCTTGGCAGACTTGGCATTTTCAATAGCCATCGCGAGCTCAGACGCTCGCGTCTTTGAGTCAAGCTCCAAACTCTCATGTTTTTTCATGAGAGCTTGGAGCTCTTGCCGCACCTTGCCAACCTGGTCCTCATACTTCTCCCGCTCGGTGCGCTCCGTGGCCGCCCTCTTCTCGGCCTCGACCAGCACTTGCTTAAGGGTCGCCACCTCCGATGTGGCCCCTACAATAGCCACAATAATCCTGTCATTTTTTGCAATTGCACTTTTATATATATATTTAAACAAGGTATTTCTTACCTTCCTTATCCTCAAGCTGCTTCTTGGCATGCCCGAGCTCTTGCTCGGACTGCTCGAGGTTCTGCTTTAGCGTGTCCACTTCCGCAGTCAGTGCGGCGGACGCCAGCAGAGAAGCCTGCATACGCATATTGACTCCTTTTTGTTAGACTCTTGCGAATTTTATTTGATCCTCTATTCGGCTTTTCTTCCCGAACGCCAAACAGAGCATCAGGGGCTACTGTCTATGCGGTAATATTATTTACACATTCTTTACTTACCTCAAAGCCTGTTAAAAGGCTAGTACAAGCTTCAGTCAGTCGTCTCTTGGCGGACTGAACCTTCTGGACCACCGCACTCATAATGGTGCGGTGCTCCTCGTCGATGGAGACGCCTTTGAGCACCTCTAACAGATTGTCCAGCGCCTCCGGTTGGACGGGGGTCACCGGCACGGGGGGCTTGCTCCTCTTGGAAGGAGGTCGCCCGTCGGACTCTGGAACCTTTGAAGGTTCCGGAGTGGTGTCCGGCCTAGAACCGGACTTGGAGCCCTGGGGTTTTTTCCCCTTTACTCCTGGAGTCCGGGAGGTCGCCTTGCGGTGCCTCCAGGACCACCTCCTCCTGGCTTGGAACCTGTTGGGACAACACTTCGGCGTCATCTGTAGGGCGGGGGGAGGTAGCCGTCGGAAGCGAATTCACATCCGACGAGTCCAGTGAACCGCTCGACGACGCGTCGAGTCGGTCTTTGGGTGGGCTGCATAATCATATTCGACATAAGGGAAAGCTGTGCAATAAAGGAATACTATGAATTACTCTGGTATCCGGATACTTATGATTTCGCCAAGGGCTTGGCCCTGAGCGGCCACTCCTCTCCGCCGTCGTCGGCGTCGGTGGAGTAGTCCAGAGGAAGGGTTTTCCCCTTCTTGGACCCTTCGGCCTCCCCAGTGAGGGCGGCCTTCCTTTTCTTCTCTCCCCCCGCTGGAGGGGGAGAGGTCTCTTCTTCCTCCTCCTCGTCTTCACGGGAGGAATGCGCCTTGGAGCCGTCGGATGATGAACCCGAAACCTCCTGGCGCCGGGCACTTTTTCGAGTCCCCGTGGCCTTCTTCACGGCCTTCTTCTCCGGCACCACATGGGGTGCCGGAACCAGCAATTTTGCCAAGTGGGCATCGGCTGGGTCTTCGAGCAAAGGAGCCGGACAGTCGATCTTGTTGGAAATATGCCCTAGAGGCAATAATAAACAAGTTATTATTATATTTCCTTGTTCATGATAATCGTTTATTATCCATGCTAGAATTGTGTTGATAGGAAACTCAGATACATGTGTGGATACATAGACAACACCATGTCCCTAGTAAGCCTCTAGTTGACTAGCTCGTTGATCAATAGATGGTTACGGTTTCCTGACCATGGACATTGGATGTCGTTGATAACGGGATCACATCATTAGGAGAATGATGTGATGGACAAGACCCAATCCTAAGCATAGCACAAGATCGTGTAGTTCGTATGCTAAAGCTTTTCTAATGTCAAGTATCATTTCCTTAGACCATGAGATTGTGCAACTCCCGGATACCGTAGGAGTGCTTTGGGTGTGCCAAACGTCACAATGTAACTGGGTGGCTATAAAGGTACACTACAGGTATCTCCGAAAGGTGTCTGTTGGGTTGGCACGAATGGAGACTGGGATTTGTCACTCCGTGTGACGGAGAGGTATCTCTGGGCCCACTCGGTAGGACATCATCATAATGTGCACAATGTGATCAAGGAGTTGATCACGGGATGATGTGTTACGGAACGAGTAAAGAGACTTGCCGGTAACGAGATTGAACAAGGTATCGGGATACCGACGATCGAATCTCGGGCAAGTATCGTACCACTAGACAAAGGGAATTGTATACGGGATTGATTAAGTCCTTGACATCGTGGTTCATCCGATGAGATCATCCGTGGAACATGTGGGAGCCAACATGGGTATCCAGATCCCGCTGTTGGTTATTGACCGGAGAACGTCTCGGTCATGTCTGCATGTCTCCCGAACCCGTAGGATCTACACACTTAAGGTTCGGTGACGCTAGGGTTATAGAGATATTAGTATGCGGTAACCTGAAAGTTTTTCGGAGTCCCGGATGAGATCCCGGACGTCACGAGGAGTTCCGGAATGGTCCGGAGGTAAAGAATTATATATAGGAAGTGCTATTTCGGCCATCGGGACAAGTTTCGGGTCACCGGTATTGTACCGGGACCACCGGAAGGGTCCCGGGGGGTCCACCGGGTGGGGCCACCTGCCCCGGGGGCCACATGGGCTGTAGGGGGTGCACCTTGGCCTATATGGGCCAAGGGCACCAGCCCCAAGAGGCCCATGCGCCAAGAGAAGAGGGAAAGGGAGAGTCCTAAAGGGGGAAGGCACCTCCGAGGTGCCTTGGGGATGATGGACTCCTCCCCCCTTGGCCGCACCCTTCCTTGGAGGAAGGGGCAAGGCTGCGCCCTCCCCCTCTCCCTTGGCCCTACATATAGTGGGGGGAAGGGAGGGCAACCAAACCTAAGCCCTGGCGCCTCCCTCTCCCTCCCATGACACATCTCCCTCCTCCCACAGCGCTTGGCGAAGCCCTGTTGGAATCCCGCTACTTCCACCACCACGCCGTCGTGCTGTTGGATCTCCATCAACCTCTCCTCCCCCCTTGCTGGATCAAGAAGGAGGAGACGTCACTGCTCCGTACGTGTGTTGAACGCGGAGGTGCCGTCCGTTCGGCGCTAGGATCATCGGTGATTTGGATCACGACGAGTACGACTCCATCAACCCCGTTCTCTTGAACGCTTCCGCGCGCGATCTACAAGTGTATGTAGATCCAATCCTCCCTCGTTGCTAGATGACTCCATAGATTGATCTTGGTGACACGTAGGAAAATTTTGAATTTATGCTACGTTCCCCAACAGTGGCATCATGAGCTAGGTCTATGCGTAGTTACTATGCACGAGTAGAACACAAAGTAGTTGTGGGTGTTGATTTTGTTCAATATGCTTGCCGTTACTAGTCTTATCTTGATTCGGCGGCATCATGGGATGAAGCGGCCCGGACCGACCTTACACGTACTCTTACGTGAGACTGGTTCCACCGACTGACATGCACTAGTTGCATAAGGTGGCTAGCGGGTGTCTGTCTCTCCCACTTTAGTCGGATCGGATTCGATGAAAAGGGTCCTTATGAAGGGTAAATAGCAATTGGCATATCACGTTGTGGTTTTTGCGTAGGTAATAAACGTTCTTGCTAGAAACCCATAGCAGCCACGTAAAACATGCAAACAACAATTAGAGGACGTCTAACTTGTTTTTGCAGGGTATGCTATGTGATGTGATATGGCCAAAAGGATGTGATGAATGATATATGTGATGTATGAGATTGATCATGTTCTTGTAATAGGAATCACGACTTGCATGTCGATGAGTATGACAACCGGCAGGAGCCATAGGAGTTGTCTTAATTTATTTATGACCTGCGTGTCAACATAAACGTCATGTAATTACTTTACTTTATTGCTAACCGTTAGCTGTAGCAGTAGAAGTAATAGTTGACGAGACAACTTCATGAAGACACGATGATAGAGATCATGATGATGGAGATCATGGTGTCATGCCGGTGACGATGATGATCATGGAGCCCCGAAGATGGAGATCAAAAGGAGCAATATGATATTGGCCATATCATGTCACTATTTGATTGCATGTGATGTTTATCATGTTTATACATCTTATTTGCTTAGAACGACGGTAGTAAATAAGATGATCTCTCATTAAAATTTCAAGAAAGTGTTCCCCCTAACTGTGCACCATTGCGACAGTTCGTAGTTTCGAAGCACCACGTGATGATCGGGTGTATAGATTCTTACGTTCGAATACAACGGGTGTTGACGAGCCTAGCATGTACAGACATGGCCTCGGAACACATGCAAACACTTAGGTTTACTTGACGAGCCTAGCATGTACAGACATGGCCTCGGAACACAGAAGACCGAAAGGTCGAGCATGAGTCGTATGGTAGATACGATCAACATGAAGATGTTCACCGATGTTGACTAGTCCGTCTCACGTGATGATCGGACACGGCCTAGTTGACTCGGATCATGTAATCACTTAGACGACTAGAGGGATGTCTATCTGAGTGGGAGTTCATAAGATGAACTTGATTATCCTGAACATAGTCAAAAAGGATTTTGCAAATTATGTCGTAGCTCGCGCTTTAGTTATACTGTTTAGATATGTTCCTAGAGAAAATTTAGTTGAAAGTTGATAGTAGCAATTATGCGGACTAGGTCCGTAAACTGAGGATTGTCCTCATTGCTTCTTAGAAGGCTTATGTCCTTAATGCACCGCTCAGTGTGCTGAACCTCGAACGTCATCTGTGGATGTTGCGAACATCTGACATACACGTGTTGATAACTACGTGATAGTTCCGTTGAACGGTTTAGAGTTGAGGCACCGAAGACGTTTTTGAAACGTCGCAAAACATATGAGATGTTTTGAGGGCTGAAATTGGGATTTCAGGCTCGTGCCCACGTCAAGAGGTATAAGACCTCCGACGATTTTCTCAGCCTACAAACTGAGGAGAAAAGCTCAATTGTTGAGCTAGTGCTCAGATTGTCTGAGTACAACAATCATTTGAATCAAGTGGGAGTTGATCTTCCAGATAAGATAGTGATGTTTCTCCGAAGTCATTACCACCAAGCTGCTAGAGCTTCGTGATGAACTATAATATATCAGGGACATATATGATGATCCTTGAGATATTCGCGATGTTTGACACCATAAAAGTAGAAATCAAGAAGGAGCATCAATTGTTGATGGTTGGTGAAACCACTAGTTTCAAGAAGGGCAAGGGCAAGAAGGGATACTTCATGAAATGGCAATTCAGCTGCTGCTCTAGTGAAGAAACCCAAGGTTGAACCCAAACCCGAGACTAAGTGCTTCTGTAATAAGGGGAACAACCACTGGAGCAGAATTACCCTAGATACTTGGTAGATGAGAAGGCTGGCAAGGTCGACAGAAGTATATTGGATATACATTATGTTGATGTGTACTTTACTAGTACTCCTAGTAGCACCAGGGTATTAGATACCGGTTCGGTTGCTAAGTGTTAGTAACTCGAAATAAAAGCTACGGAATAAATGGAGACTAGCTAAAGGTGAGCTGACGATATGTGTTGGAAGTATTTCCAATGTTGATATGATCAAGCATCGCACGCTCCCTCTACCATAGAGATTGGTGTTAAACCTAAATAATTGTTATTTGGTGTTTGCGTTGAGCATAGACATGATTGGATTATGTCTATCGCAATACGGTTATTCATTTAAGGAGAATAATGGTTACTCTATTTATTTGAATAATACCTTCAATGGTCTTACGCCTAAAATGAATGGTTTATTGAATCTCGATCGTAGTGATACACATGTTCATGCCAAAAGATATAGGATAGTAATGATAGTACCACCTACTTGTGGCACTGCCACGTAAGTCATATCGGTATAAAACGCATGAAGAAGCTCCATGTTGATGGATCTTTGGGCTCACTCGTTTTTGAAAAGTTTGAGACATGCGAACCATGTCTATTGGTGTATATGCATGAAACTCCATGCAAATGGACCGTTTGAACTCACTTGATCTTGAATCACTTGAGACATGCAAATCATACCACATGGGCAAGATGACTGAAAGCCTCATTTTCAGTAAAATGGAACTAGAAAGCAACTTGTTGGAAGTAATACATTTTGATGTGTGCAGTCCAATGAGTGCTGAGGCGTGTAGTGGATATTGTTATGTTCTTACTTCACAGATGATTTGAGTAGATGTTGAGTATATTTACTTGATGAATCACGAGTCTGAATTATTGAAAGGTTCAAGTAATTTCAGGGTGAAGTTGAAAGATCATCGTGACAAGAGGATAAAAGATCTATGATATGATCATAGAGATGAATATCTGAATTACGAGTTTGGCACAGAATTAAGACATTGTGGAAATTGTTTCACAACTAATACAGCCTGGAACACCATAGTGTGATGGTGTGTCCGAACATCATAACTGCACCCTATTGGACATGATGCATACCATGATGTCTCTTATCGAATTACCACGATAGTTTATGGGTTAGGCATTAGAGACAACCACATTCACTTTAAATAGGGCACCACGTATTCCGATGAGATGACACCGTATGAACTATGGTTTAGAGAAACCTAAGCTGTCATTTCTTAAAAGTTTGGGGCTGCGACGCTTATGTGAAAAAGTTTCAGGCTGATAAGCTCGAACCCAAAGCGGATAAATGCATCTTCATAGGACACCCAAAACAGTTGGGTATACCTCATGTCTCAGATCCGAAAGCAATAAGGGATTGTTTCTAGAATCGGGTCCTTTCTCGAGGAAAAGTTTCTCTCGAAAGAATTGAGTGGGAGGATGGTGGAGACTTGATGAGGTTATTGAACCGTCACTACAACTGGTGTGTAGCAGGGCACAGGAAGTTGTTCCGGTGGCACCTACACCAATTAAAGTAGAAGCTTATGATAGTGATCATGAAACTTCGGATCAAGTCACTACCGTACTTCGTAGGGTGACAAGGATGCGTACTGCTTCAGAGTGGTACAGTAATTCTGTCTTGGAAGTCATGTTGCTAGACAACAATGAACCTACGAGCTATGGAGAAGCGATGGTGGGCCCGGATTCTGATAAATGGCTCGAGGCCATAAAATCCGAGAGAGGATCCATGTATGAAAACAAAGTGTAGACTTTGGTAGAACGGCTCGATGGTCGTAATGCTATTGAGTACAGATGGATTTTAAAAGGAAGACGGACAATGATGGTAAATGTCACCATTGAGAAAGCTCGACTTGTCGTTAAGATGTTTTCCAACAAGTTCAAGGAGTTGACTACGATTAGACTTTCTCACTCATAGCGATGCTAAGAGTCTGTTGGAATTATATTAGCGATCACTGCATTATTTATGAAATCTTGCAGATAGGATGTCAAAACATTGTTTCCTCGATGATTTTCTTGAGGAAAGGTTGCATGTGATACAACCGGAAGGTTTTTTCAATCCTAAGAGATGCTAATAAGTATGCAAAGCTCCAGCAATCCTTCTAAGGACTGGAGTAAGCATCTCGGAGTTGGAATGTATGCTTTGATGAGATGATCAAAGATTTTGGGTTTATACAAAGTTTATGAGAAACTTGTATTTCCAAAGAAGTGAGTGGGAGCACTATAGAATTTCTGATGAGTATATGTTGTTGACATATTGTTGATCAGAAATGACATAGAATTTCTGGAAAGCATATAGGGTTATTTGGAAAGTGTTTTTCAATGGAAAGGCTGGATCAAGCTACTTGAGCATTGAGCATCAAGATCTATAAGGATAGATCAAAAAGCTTAATGGTACTTTCAAATGAGCACATACCTTGACATGATCTTGAAGGTGTTCAAGATGGACCAGTCAAAGAAGGAGTTCTTGCCTGAGTTGTAAGGTACGAAGTTAAGACTTAAAGCTCGACCACGGCAGAACAGAGAGAAAGGACGAAGGTCATCCCCTATGCTTAGACATAGGCTCTACAGTATGCTATGCTGTGTACCGCACCTGAAGTGTGCCTTGCCATGAGTCAGTCAAGGGGTACAAGAGTGATCCAAGAATGGATCACAGGACAGCGGTCAAAGTTATCCTTAGTAACTAGTGGACTAAGGAATTTTCTCGATTATGGAGGTGGTAAAAGAGTTCGTCGTAAAGGGTTATGCCGATGCAAGCTTTGACACTAATCCAGATTATTCTGAGTAGTAAACTGGATTCGTATAGTAGAACAGTTATTTGGAATAGCTCCAAATAGAACGTGGTAGCTGCATCTGGGAGATGACATAGAGATTTGTAAAGCACACACGGATCTGAAAGATTCAGACCCGTTGACTAAAACCTCTCTCACAAGCAACATGATCAAACCCAGAACTCATTGAGTGTTAATCACATAGTGATGTGAACTAGATTATTGACTCTAGTAAACTCTTTGGATGTTGGTCACATGGAGATGTGACCTGTGAGTGTTAATCACATGGAGATGTGAACTAGATTATTGACTCTAGTGCAAGTGGGAGACTGTTGGAAATATGCCCTAGAGGCAATAATAAATAAGTTATTATTATATTTCCTTGTTCATGATAATCGTTTATTATCCATGCTAGAATTGTGTTGATAGGAAACTCAGATACATGCGTGGATACATAGACAACACCATGTCCCTAGTAAGCCTCTAGTTGACTAGCTCGTTGATCAATAGATGGTTACGGTTTCCTGACCATGGACATTGGATGTCGTTGATAACGGGATCACAGAATGATGTGATGGACAAGACCCAATCCTAAGCATAGCACAAGATCGTGTAGTTCGTGCTAAAGCTTTTCTAATGTCAAGTATCATTTCCTTAGACCATGAGATTGTGCAACTACCCGGATACCGTAGGAGTGCTTTGGGTGTGCCAAACGTCACAACGTAACTGGTGATGCTATAAAGGTACCTACAGGTATCTCCGAAAGTGTCTGTTGGGTTAGGCACGAATCGAGACTGGGATTTGTCACTCCGTGTGACGGAGAGGTATCTCTGGGCCCACTCGGTAGGACATCATCATAATGTGCACAATGTGATCAAGGAGTTGATCACTGATGATGTGTTACGGAACGAGTAAAGAGACTTGCCGGTAACGAGATTGAACAAGGTATCGGGATACCGACGATCGAATCTCGGGCAAGTATCGTACCGCTAGACAAAGGGAATTGTATACGGGATTGATTAAGTCCTTGACATCGTGGTTCATCCGATGAGATCATCGTGGAACATGTGGGAGCCAACATGGGTATCCAGATCCCGCTGTTGGTTATTGACCGGAGAACGTCTCGGTCATGTCTGCATGTCTCCCGAACCCGTAGGGTCTACACACTTCAGGTTCGGTGACGCTAGGGTTATAGAGATATCAGTATGCGGTAACCCGAAAGTTGTTCGGAGTCCCGGATGAGATCCCGGACGTCACAAGGAGTTCCGGAATGGTCCGGAGGTAAAGAATTATATATAGGAAGTGCTATTTCGGCCATCGGGACAAGTTTCGGGTCACCGGTATTGTACCGAGACCACCGGAAGGGTCCCGGGGGGTCCACCGGGTGGGGCCACCTGCCCCGGGGGCCACATGGGCTGTAGGGGGTGCGCCTTGGCCTATATGGGCCAAGGGCACCAGCCCCAAGAGGCCCATGCGCCAAGAGAAGAGGGAAAGGGAGAGTCCTAAAGGGGGAAGGCACCTCCGAGGTGCCTTGGGGAGGATGGACTCCTCCCCCCTTGGCCGCACCCTTCCTTGGAGGAAGGGGCAAGGCTGCGCCCTCCCCCTCTCCCTTGGCCCTATATATAGTGGGGGGAAGGGAGGGCAACCAAACCTAAGCCCTGGCGCCTCCCTCTCCCTCCCATGACACATCTCCCTCCTCCCACAGCGCTTGGCGAAGCCCTATTGGAATCCCGCTACTTCCACCACCACGTCGTCGTGCTGTTGGATCTCCATCAACCTCTCCTCCCCCCTTGCTGGATCAAGAAGGAGGAGACGTCGCTGCTCCGTACGTGTGTTGAACGCGGAGGTGCCGTCCGTTCGGCGCTAGGATCATCGGTGATTTGGATCACGACGAGTACGACTCCATCAACCCTGTTCTCTTGAACGCTTCCGCGTGCGATCTACAAGGGTATGTAGATCCAATCCTCCCTCGTTGCTAGATGACTCCATAGATTGATCTTGGTGACACGTAGGAAAATTTTGAATTTATGCTACGTTCCCCAACAGATCTGTCCGGACTTCACCTGCCAAACCTGTCAAAGGTAAGGGAGCTTAGATCCCGCATAGAGTTAAACTATGAAAAACTAATACCCTGTAAAAGGTACAAACAACTTACCGCGCTAGCGTGACGCTGCGCGCTGAATCCGCGATCCTCGGTAGCGGATGCAGGAGCCTCGGCGCCCTTGAAAAGCACCTTCCAGGCATCTTCGTATTCGGTGGTCAGAGTTCGGTGCTGCGCCGGGTTGAACTCCCACATATTGAAGGCCCGTTGTTGACACGGGAGGATCAGGTGGATGAGCATAACCTGGACTACATTGGCAAGCTTGAGCTGCTTGTCCACCAGGGTTTGGATGCATGTTTGCAGTCCAGTCACCTCTCCTTTGCTGCCCCATGACAGGCCCGTCTCTTTCCAGAACGTGAGCCGCGTTGGGGGTCCGGACCGGAACTCGGGGGCTGTGACCCACTCAGGGTCGTGTGGCTCGGTGATGTAAAACCACCCCGATTGCCACCCCTTCAGGGTCTCCACATAGGAGCCCTCGATCCATAAGACGTTGGGCATCTTTCCCACCATGGCGCCTCCGCACTCCGCCTAGTTGCCGCGCACCACCTTCGGCTTGACATTGAAAGTCTTGAGCCATAGGCCGAAATGGGGGCGGATGCAGAGGAAAGCCTCGCACACGACGATAAACGCCGAGATGTTGAGGATGAAGTTCGGGGCCAAATCATGGAAATCCAGGCCGTAGTAGAACATGAGTCCCCGGACGAATGGGTGGATAGGAAAGCCCAGTCCGCGGAGGAAGTGGGGAAGGAACACTACCCTCTCATGGGGCCTTGGGGTGGGGAGGAGCTGCCCCTCTTCGGGAAGCCGGTACGTGATGTCGTTAGACAAGTATCCGGCCTTCCTCAGTTTTTTGATGTGTCCCTCCGTGATGGAGGAGACCATCCACTTGCCTCCCGCTCCGAACATGGCTGGAGAAGGTTGAGGTGGGGAGTGCGGACTTGGGCGCTGGAGCTCGAGTGCGCGAAAATGGATAGGCAAAGGAGGAACAAGGCGTAGGGGAAAAGGTGGATCCTTATCCCCTTATATGGGTGGACGCAACTACGTGTCCCCACCAGCCTGGTAAAACTTGCTTATCTCCAAGCGCCGTAATCAATGGCGCGGTTGGGTTACCCACGCCCGTATTGATGAGAATCCCGGAATAAGGGGACACGATCTCTGCTCTAACAAGACATGCCAAGGAAACCGCCTCGCATGACGCGCTGAGGTGGGATAATAAAACGATTCGAATAAAGGCTTGGCCGTGGTGCGTCACACTACGGAATACGTCAGCAGATTAGATTTGTGTAAATATTATTCTCTCTATGGAAATATGTGGAAACTTATTTTGCAGAGACGGACACTGTCTTTGTGTTCAAAATCTTCTATGAAGTACTTGGAGGAGGAACCCGCCTTGCAATGCCGAAGACAATCTGCGCGGCGGACTCGTCGTCATTGAAGCCTAGTTCAGGGGCTACTGAGGGAGTCCTGGATTAGGGGGTGTCCGGATGGCCGGACTATACCTTCAGCCGGACTCCTGGACTATGAAGATACAAGATTGAAGACTTCGTCCCGTGTCTGGAAGGGACTTTCCTTGGCGTGGAAGGCAAGCTTGGCGATACGGATATGTAGATCTCCTACCATTGTAACCGACTTTGTGTAACCCTAACCCTCTCCGGTGTCTATATAAACCGAAGGGTTTTAGTCCATAGAACAACATATAGAACAACAATCATACCATAGGCTAGCTTCTAGGGTTTAGCCTCTCCGATCTCGTGGTAGATCTACTCTTGTACTACCCATATCATCAATATTAATCAAGCAGGACGTAGGGTTTTACCTCCATCAAGAGGGCCCGAACCTGGGTAAAACTTCGTGTCCCTTGCCTCCTGTTACCATCCAGCCTAGATGCACAGTTCGGGACCCCCTACCCGAGATCCGCCGGTTTTGACACCGACAGTCCGCCTATCCACGGTTGGTTTTACAGTGGTCTCGTTGTGTCTTAAAGAGTCCTTGGCTATGCTGACTCGGGGACGCTTCGTATGTCATGTGCACTGCCTTATACATGATGGTGCTATACGGTCGAGCCCGTGTGGGCCCCACCACGAAAACTTCGGACGAAATCTCTATCATATGTTTGTTCCGGCTTATTTTGCAAGCCAATCCTTTGTTTTCGTTTTCGTTTGTGGTATTCGAGTTGCTTCGATGTCAAATGTTGATTCCATACTTTTCCTAAGCGGTGTTCTCATACTCCTATGTGAATACCAATCCTTCTTGATCATCGAGATTGTCATGTCAATCCTTTTTAACCGGCGTGGTTCTCTTCAAGTGGATCTGATCATTTCAACATTCCCAAGATCAACTCTAAATCTTCTCAACGGTGTTCGTTTCATCCATCCCAAGTTGTCTTTGTTGTCCCTCCCTCCATCCCTTTGTTTCTTCAAGGACTCAGATGTCTTAATCAAGTATCCTTTTATTGATGGGAAGTCTCTCCGTTCTCTTCCGTCAATATTTCTTATCCGGTGATTCTCAGGAAGATGCTAAGGAAGCCTTCATGTTCATCATTCTTCATTCTTTTTCTTCTCCGGTGGATTCAAGCCAAGCTTTGTTGATCATATCCTTTCCTTGTTTCAATGCTTTCTCATGCCGGTGCAATTCTTAATCATTCACCTCTCGCTATTCATTTGTTCCGGAGTGCTGAAGATATCTCAGAAGATGCTAGTGTTTATTCTCATTCATTCAAGATCTTTCGAGAATGTTATCTCATTCAAGTCATTTAACTCAACCGGCGCAATCTATCTTTTAAATCATTCAACGGTGTTTCTTTTGAGTGGGCCCTAATCCATAGGTCTTTTCCCAGGATCTTACCTGACTCTTCTAATTTTCCCGGAGCTTTTTCAAATTCATGTCAAAGTTTGACATAAGAATGATTTTGCATCAGTCAATTGCCTTCTCCAATATCGCTTTCAAATTATTTTCATCGTTGGCTCAACCTTTATATTCGTCATCCCAGAGTATCTCCACAATTCATGGTGGTGTTTCTCATCGTCCTTCTCTTCATCTGAAGAACGAAGAAGTGTTTCCTCTAAATCTTGTGCTTTCTCTCGAAGATTCATTGTGCTAGCTTTATGCTATCCTCTCATAATTGTTTTTGGTTGTGAGAATTCTTTTCATCTATCTGGAGCAATTCAAGATTCTTTTCAGTTTGACTCTCTGGAGGCCATCTTCTCAGAATTATTCATTCTCAGCTTTCAGCTCTTTTTCTCTAAATCTTACCGGTGTATCGTGCAAATATCCTCGAATCAATTCGGGATCTCTTCGTTCACTTGTATCTAAATTCTCTCAAGTATCCTCGTTCATTTCATAATTCTTCCCGGTGTTCCTTTATCTTTTCTTCGGTCATTTTAATTCTTACGGTGGTTCGTGCAAGAGTTCTCGTCATTCGTTATCATATCAATTCATTCGTTCTTTTCAATCCTACCGGTGGCTTGTTGAAGACTTTCTTAAGTTATGATATATCTCTCTTAATCCTTTTCAACGAGAATAAGTAGTATGCCAAATCCGTTGCTTGTCATCAATTAAATTGGTGAAGGATACGCATAACATAATTCTTATTCGCGTTTCATCCAAGTGATAATTCCTTCCTTCGGAGTTTGTTCATGATGGATAAATTCTTGACTTTCTTTTGTTCATCTTTTATTTCTCGGAGTTCCAAGCTCTAATTATCACGGAGATCCATCTAGATCATTACAAGGTTTCACTTTGTGTTTTCAACTTCTCGTTCTTTTCGTTATCCTTTTGTTTACCGGAGTTCTTCATGGAGGCGCTACATGATGGTTCATAAAGGATTTAATTCCTTCTCCAAGTTTTCATCGAGATTATTTTTAAGGAGCTCAAGCATTCTTCATCTTGCAATCCGGAGTGCAATTCTTTCTACCGTATCATTGGAGGTGGTATTATGTCATTCTTGATAATTTGAGTTCATGTTTCATGATACACATTTTGTTAAGAATGAGGTATTTTAAATCCATCAACCTCTTCGTTGCAGTTATCTTGTGTCATGTTTCACCTAAAGCCTTTCCTAAGGATTGTTGCTATTTATGGTGCTCATAAATGACCCAAGTTCTTCATCTATCCTCCCGGTGAAATAAGTGTCTCGTCTCCTTGTTCTTAGCAATCCAATAAAATCTTTTCCGTGAGTGGCAAGTTGTCACCTCATAAATTTGGGATGTCTTCTATAAGTCCATATCAAGCCTATCCTTTTCGTTGGTGGTTTTACAACAATTCTGTTCGACCCTTCTCCTAAGTATGCTTTTTCAAGCTCAATTGTGGTAGAAGTTAGCATTTTATTCTCCATTCTTTTATTTCAATTAT
This sequence comes from Triticum urartu, assembly GCF_003073215.2. NCBI lineage: Eukaryota > Viridiplantae > Streptophyta > Magnoliopsida > Poales > Poaceae > Triticum > Triticum urartu. The sequence goes on along the minus strand of NC_053027.1, from coordinate 187,159,246 downwards.
CTACCTTCTATTTCTTCCTTCCGGAGGCATTGTGTGTTGCTCTCTTCAACCCATCTTCTTGTGTTGTCAGGATCGTGTTCTTTTCATGATTATCCTTTTTAACCGGATTGTCGTGTTTTCTTTCGAGTTCTTTTCATCTTATAAAAGTCTTGCATCCCTTCTTAATCGGAGTGCTGCCCAAATTTGTTCTTCCTTGTTCCTCTTTCCTAACGGAGTGTCTTCAACTTCGTTCATCTCCGTTGTATTCTTTTCTCGAAATGGTTTAACCTCGCAAGGTTCTTTGGTTTCACTCATTTGTCAAAGAAGCAACTTAGTTTTACCTCTTCTTTTTCTCTTTCGTTTTCCCTCCGGTACCATTCTAGATCTCGGGACGAGATCCTCTCATAGTGGTGGAGTGTTGTAACGCCCCGAGACCGATGTGCCAGGTGTCTTCCAGTTATTCGCGGTTGTTGCCTTGTCTCTTGCTTGCATGTCATGCATTTCTTATCATGTCATCTTGTGCATCACATTTCCATACATGTTCGTCTCATGCATCCGAGCATTTTCCCCGTTGTCCATTTTGCAATCCGGCGCTCCTATGTCACCCAGTGTCCCTTTCTACCTCTTTTTGTGTGCAGGTGCTAAATGTTCTCGGATTGGACCGAGACTTGCCAAGCAGCCTTGGTTTACTACCGGTAGACCGCCTGTCAAGTTTCGTGCCATTTGGACTTCGTTTGATACTCCAACGGTTAACCGAGGAACCGAAAAGGCCTCATGTGTGTTGCAGCCCAACACCCCTCCAAAGTGGCCCAAAACCCACCTAAACCCCCTCCATCATCTAGGTCATTCGATCACGATCGCGTGGCCTAAAACCGCACCTTATTTGGACTCTCCTAGCTCCCTCTACCTACCTACCTATATATATATGTCATCTACCCCGAAAATCTCGTGGATGAAACCCTAGCCCCGCTCCTCGCGCCGCCGGACAAAAACTCCCCACCGCGCCCGACATGTCCACCGCCCCGCAGCCACCTCACTCCGGCCAATGACGAGCTGCCACGTCATCACCGCCGCCCCCGCGCCCAATCCCGCAGTGCCACCTGTCCCGCCGACGTCCTCCCACTGCGCAGCCCGGTGGAGCCCATCGCGGGCCCGCCCGGCCCATCCGGTCGCCGCCCCGCGCAGGGTCGTCCCCGCCGCCTCGGGCGCTCCGCGCCGCTGACGTTTCCCGTCGCCGCCCTTCGCCGGCGCGTCCCCGCTCACCCCGCGCCATCGTCGCACCTCCCGCCTGCGATCCCCGCCGCCCATCGCCACCAGCCACCGCGCCGCCTCGCTCCGCGTGTCCACGCCACCCCGGGCCTCGCAGGCCCCGGATCCGGTGCCCTGATCCCTATCCGGCGACCTCCATCGACTCTGGCCGCCTCCCCTCGCGAACTCCGGCAAGCAACTCCGGTGGACCTTGAAAACCGTGCCAGATCCAGATCCACGAGGTTGACCCCGGATTTCTCTAAGTCCCCAGATCCCAGTATTTTATGCATTTTTCATCGCGCCATAACTTTGCATCTGTAGCTCCGTTTCGTGTGTGTAGCATACCGAATTGTTCATCTCGACGAGTACTTCATTTCATTCCATTGCACCATGTTCATTTGAGTTCATCTTGATACCCTAAATGCTGTTGCAAGAGTGCTAGTTTATATTAGTTTCAGATTCTTATCAGTAATTGGACTTTTGTCATTTTTGCCATGATTGATGTGTGCCTCCTATGAACTTGAGCCCTACATGTGTTTTGAAGTATGCCATGCCATTTTTACAGGGGTGTATGCCATGTATTTTTGTGATCTTTGTGGTGACTAACACAAGCATGCAAAGTAGCTCCCGTAATGTTGCTGATTTCAGGGACTTAGAATTTCAGTCCTTTTCCTGCTGTTATTTTTATGCCATGTATTCTTGTTGCTACAGAGTGATGCATGCCTCTTTTGAGCATGATCAGTAAGGATGTTCTGTAGATATTGTGGTGCTCTATCCATCCATGTCTTTGTTTGCAATTATGGAGCACGCTAGCTTGACTCAATCAAGCTCTACTTTTGCTATAAAATGTTCCTGGCAGAATGTTTACGTGTTAAGCATTTTTGCCGAGGTTGTTGTAGTTGATCCATGCATTCTATGAGGTTGTTCTTGCCATGTTTAGCTTCTATGCCATGTCTACTTGCTGGGTGTATGCTTAGTCTGTCATGCAATGCCTTGCGGTGAGTGCATCGAGCTCGTAAACATGCCTACTTAATATCTGTTTTGCCATGTACTAGTTTTCTTCTAAGTATAAATCTGTTAACGATAATTGCTATGTTCACATGGTTTTCATTGTATTTTCTAATCCCTTTTGGCTTATGGTCAGTAAGGGACATTTGTTGTATGCTTTGAGTAGCTTCATGCCATGCCTTGCTTTGCCATGATATGTTCCTGTAGCATGTTGTTATCTTGCTCTAAACATTGCTTCCCGATGTTAAATTCCTGGCATGTTGTTATTTTCATGAAGTCTGTAACCTAATATCTTTTGCACTTTTGCCATGCTTGTTTGAACCTGCTATTGAATGAATTATCCATAGCTCAGTGTTCATTTTTTGTCAAGCATCTTGAGTGGATCCCTGCCATGTGATTTGTTGCTATGTTAGGGTGCTGTAGCTTGTTGTTCTTGATGCATTTAGATGGCCTCGTGCTGTTAATCATAGATCGGTGCCATATTTGTTTTGCTTGCCATTTGCAAACCGTGCATCCGATTCCGGTGATCTTTATATCGATTTTGACCGAAATCAAATCTTTCCAGTGTCACTCTTGGTTTTCCAAGTTGAGGACAGGTTCGATCTTTCCTTTCCGAAACATGCATATGCATCGCATACCGAACCCCGCATATCATGCCATGTTTTGCATCATGTTGCTTGTGCATTGCCCGTGGTTGATTGTGCTCCCTTTTTGCTTGTGTTCTTGTTTGGGTAGAGCTGGGAGACGAGTTCGTGATCGAGGTCCCGTTGAGTATGTTTGCGAGGATCAAGCTTTCGTCTACTCGGAGAACTTTGCAGGCAAGATGACCATACCCTAGAAATCATTTCTATCTTTGCTTGCTAGATGCTCGCTCTATTGCTATCCCTATGCTGCGATACCTACCACATGCTTTATCATGCCTCCCATATTGCCATGACAAGCCTCTAACCCACCTTGTCCTAGCAAACCGTTGTTTGGCTATGTTACCGCTTTGCTCAGCCCCTCTTATAGCGTTGCTAGTTGCAGGTGAATATTGGAGTTTGTTCCTTGTTGGAACATGGATATTTTGTTGGGATATCACAATATCTCTTATTTAATTAATGCATATATATACTTGGTCAAGAGTGGAAGGCTCGGCCTTATGCCTAGTGTTTTGTTCCACTCTTGCCGCCTTAGTTTTCGTCATACCGGTGTTATGTTCCTTGATTTTGCGTTCCTTACGCGGTCGGGTTATAATGGGAACCCCTTGACAGTTCGCCTTGAATAAAACTACTCCAACAAGGCCCAACCTTGGTTTTACCATTTGCACTAACAACCTATCGCCTTCCCTTGGGTTCTGCAGACTCAAGGGTCATCTTTATTTTAACCCCCCCGGGCCAGTGCTTCTCTAAGTGTTGGTCCGAACTAGAGCCCCTTGCAGCGGAGATGTCCTCCCGTGCCGCGGCGGCCTGGGAAAATATCTCCCGGGCAGGCAAGGACTCTTAGAGGCGCATGCATGCAATCGTCCATAGCCAGATGGATCAGATCTCCGGCTGGGCGAGGTTGCAGGACGATATGAAAGCCTCTTTTGAACAGGCTACCGATGTCATTCGGCAACTAAATGAGAGCAATGTGAAGCTCCTGGCCGAGCGCGACCAACCGAGGGTGAACATCATTGGAAGTGCGAAGCAGCAGGAGGACACCACTGCCTTGTTGAAGAGGACCGACGTCAGCGTCGAAAAACTTATGGACGAGAATGCCATGCTGCGCATTAGTGTAGAAGGCTGGTGGAGGAATTCATGGATGCTCTCAAGCAGCATCTTGAGGACAAGAAAGAGCTCATGTCGCTCGCCGCGGAGACTAGTTCCCATGGCCTGTAGCAACGCATCAAGAAAGTAGAGATCAACGAGCTAGATCGTTGTCTTCCTTCTTCTTTTGCCCTTGTGTATTTAGAGCATTGCCGCATGTGGCTTTTGTTAATTATGTTCCTAAATATGTAAGACAATTATTATCCACTGTCATCGTCCTTATATTCATCATGCTTGCTATAAGCCGCAGTCGATGCTATATAGGTCCGTCGGATCTTACATCAACATCCGTGCAAAAATTTCTTTTCAGATTTTCATTTTTCTCTCTTAAATCTCAGTCCAGTGAGACATATAGCCACACCGTAGAACTGGGGCTTGGGCGCCATTAATAGAGATGTTGGGTGGGAGGTGCGCGGCGGGTAGAGGTCAAAGGGCTCTCCTCCCGATGAGCACGCGTGGGGGTCTGGTCGCACACCTCCCGTACTCAAATAGCTACCCCGCACGGCACCTCATAGCCAATAAAAAAGGGGATGTGTGGCGGCACATAATTGGTAAGTAGAACGCCCACGGTTTCAATAATACTTGTGTTTTTGATTTGTAACGTGGCAGCACTTGTTCCAAAATGACTTTGTAGATTGTTAATGTGTGCCCTTCGCAAATCGGACAAAAAAATTACCACCATGTCATGACACCATGCCAAGTTTCATAATTTTCAGGCATGTTTTAGATTTACAGGAATTAAAAAACCAAGTTTCTCAATCTTTCTGGTCGAGCCACGACGCCTAGATGTTTGAATTTCATTCCCATTTCTTGCATGGGACCTAGAAATTCACCCAAGGACACACATGTGATTTTTCAACCAACTTTGGTGCACTGCAGCATGTGCTTGTAGTTCAAATTTGAATTATGCACATTAAATGCCCAGAAACTCAATTAATGTATAAAAAGGCCAAACGAACCCGGAATAATTCCAAAATTTAGCACGATACTTCTATTTGGTCTAATCTACCCGTGTAAAAAAATTAAGGCGAGAGAAGGCAGTGTACGTATGTCATTTCGCACAGGAGGTGACACGTTCCCTCTCGGAACCAAGAGCTTTCCTGAGGAAAGCTCCAGTTTGCAGGAAGCTTACACCAAAGCTTGTACCAATTCGGCCAAAAAAATTCCCGCGGCATGTTGCTGCCATGTCATGAAACTGTGCCAAGTTTCATGATTTTCAGGCTTGTTTTCGATTTACAGGAATTAAAAAACCAAGTTTCTCAATCTTTATGGCCGAGGCACGATACCCATATGTTTGAATTTAATTCCCATTTCTTGCATGGGATCTAGAAATTCACCCCAAGGACACACAGGTGATTTTTCAACCAACTTTAGTGCACTTGAGCATGCTGATACGTCTCCGTCGTATCTACTTTTCCAAACACTTTTGCCCTTGTTTTGGACTCTAACTTGTATGATTTGAATGGAACTAACCCGGACTGACGTTGTTTTCAGCAGAATTGCCATGGTGTTGTTTTATGTGCAGAAAACAAATATTCTCGGAATGACCTGAAAGTCCACGGAACATCTTAGAAAAAATAATAAAAAATCCTCGCCAAAGATGACCTGAAAGGCACGATACCCATATGTTTGAATTTAATTCCCATTTCTTGCATGGGATCTAGAAATTCACCCCAAGGACACACAGGTGATTTTTCAACCAACTTTAGTGCACTTGAGCATGCTGATACGTCTCCATCGTATCTACTTTTCCAAACACTTTTGCCCTTGTTTTGGACTCTAACTTGTATGATTTGAATGGAACTAACCCGGACTGACGTTGTTTTCAGCAGAATTGCCATGGTGTTGTTTTATGTGCAGAAAACAAATATTCCCGGAATGACCTGAAAGTCCACGGAACATCTTAGAAAAAATAATAAAAAATCCTCGCCCCTAGGGCGCGCCCCCTACCTCGTGGGCCCCCTGGATGCCCTCCGACGCCAACTCCAACTCTATATATTTGCTTTCGGAGAGAAAAAAAATAAAGGAGAAGAAATCATCACGTTTTACGATACGGAGCCGCCGCCAAGCCCTAAAACCTCTCGAGAGGGCTGATCTAGAGTCCGTTCGGGGCTCCAGAGAGGGGGATTCGTCGTCGTCGTCATCATCAACCATCCTCCATCACCAATTTCATGATGCTCACCGCCGTGCGTGAGTAATTCCATCGTAGGCTTGTTGGACGGTGATGGGTTGGATGAGATTTATCATGTAATCGAGTTAGTTTTGTTAGGGTTTGATCCCTAGTATCCATTATGTTCTGAGATTGATGTTGCTATGACTTTGCTATGCTTAATTCTTGTCACTAGGGCCTGAGTGCCATGATTTTAGATCTGAACCTATTATGTTTTCATGAATATATGTGAGTTCTTGATCCGATCTTGCAAGTCTATAGTCACCTACTATGTGTTATGATCCGGCAACCCCGAAGTGACAATAATCGGGACCACTCCCGGTGATGACCATAGTTTGAGGAGTTCATGTATTCACTATGTGCTAATGCTTTGTTTCGATTCTCTATTAAAAGGAGGCCTTAATATCCCTTAGTTTCCAATAGGACCCCGCTGCCACGGGAGGGTAGGACAAAAGATGTCATGCAAGTTCTTTTCCATAAGCACGTATGACTATATACGGAATACATGCCTACATTACATTGATGAATTGGAGCTAGTTCTATGTCGCCCTATGTTATGACTGTTACATGATGAACCGCATCCAGCATAATTATCCATCACTGATCCTGTGCCTACGAGTTTTCCATATACTGGTTCTCGCATATTTACTTTCCCGCTGCTATTGTTACAATCACTACAAAATACCAAAAACATTACTTTTGCTGTCTTTACTTTTGTTGCTGCTACCACCACTATCATATTACTTTGCTACTAAACACTTTGCTGCAGATACTAAGTTTCCAGGTGTGGGTGAATTAACAACTCAGCTGCTAATACTTGAGAATATTCTTTGGCTCCCCTTGTGTCGAATCAATAAATTTGGGTTGAATACTCTACCCTCGAAAGCTGTTGCGATCCCCTATACTAGTGGGTTATCAAGACTAATTTCTGGCGCCGTTGCCGGGGAGCATAGCTCTATTCTTTGAGTCACTTGGGATTTATATCTACTTATCATTATGAAGAACTTGAGAGATCCAAAAACCAATATCTATCCCTCAACTACGAGGGGAGGTAAGGAACTGCCATCTAGCTCTGCACTTGATTCACCTTCTGTTATGAGTAAGCTAGCGACACCTACACCTGCTTCTGCTATTCGTTCTGATATGTCGCATGTTATTGATGATGCCACTTCTGCTATGCATGATACTTATGATGAAACTGCTTCTATGCCTGATACTACTGTGCCCCTTGGTGAATTTCTTGATGCACAAATTGCTAGGGCTAGAGAAAAAGAAATTATTGAATCTGAATACGATGATGATAGTGATGATGAAAATATGCCTGTTATTCCTAAGGGCTATCTTTTTGATATGGAATCTTCTGCTGCTATTTTAGCTTGTAGGGATAGGTATGAGCTTAAGAGGTTATTAGTTAAATGGAACAAAGAATCACTTAGAGATAAAATGAAACCCGACCCTGCTTTTGCTACTTCACCTATTTGTGTTCCTGATAAGGATTATGAATTCTCTGTTGATCCTGATATAATTACTTTGGTTGAATCTGATCCGTTTTATGGCTATGAATCTGAAACTGTTGTGGCAAATCTTACTAAGTTAAATGATATAGCTGCCCTATTTACTAATGATGAGAGATCGCGTTACTTTTATATACTCAAAATATTTCCGTTCTCATTAAAGGGTGATGCTAAGATATGGTTTAATTCTCTTGATCCTGGTTGTGTGCGTAGTCCCCAGGGTATGATTTATTACTCCTCTGCTAAATATTTCCCTGTTCATAAGAAACAAGTTGCTTTGAGGGAAATATACAACTTCGTGCAAATTAAAGAAGAGAGTCTCCCACAAGCTTGGGGGAGGCTTCTCAAGTTACTTAATGCTTTGCCTGATCATCCTCTTAAGAAACCCGAAATACTTGATATCTTTTATAATGGACTAACCGATGCTTCCAGAGATTACCTCGATAGTTGTGTTGGTTCTCTTTTCAGGGAAAGAACACCGGATGAAGCTGAAATTCTATTGAATAATATGTTGACAAATGAAAATAATTGGGCACCTCCTGAGCCAACCCCTGCTCGAATTACTGAGCCTATTCTTAAACCAACTCTGAAGAAGAGAGGTGTTCTATTCCTCAGTCCCAAAGATATGCAAGAGGCAAAGAAATCTATGAAAGAAAAATGTATTAAAGCTGAAGACATTAAGAATTTACCTCCTATTGAAGAAATACATGGTCTTAATATACCGCCTGTTGAAGAAACATATGATCTTAATTCTTTATTTATTGAAGAACCTCCTGATCCCGATATCCCGACACAGGTAGTAAAGGTAAATTCTCTCTATAGATATGATAAAGCTGAAGTCCCTCCTACTAAAATTGCTAGTCAGTGCTTGGATGATTTGATAACTTTATGTTTAAGCAAGATGACTTCAATGCTTATTTTGGTAGACAATTAAAAGAAAATGCTTATATGATTAGACGCTTGGGTGATTATATGGCTAATATTAAAGGTGAACTTAAACTTGTTAGCAAACATGCTTCTATGGTTACCACTCAAGTAGAACAAGTACTTAAGGCTCACAAAGAAGTGCTTGATGAAATGAATAGTAAGAAAAATGATTATGCTGTTAGAGTGGCTACTAGAACTGGTAGAATGACTCAGGAACCTTTGTATCCTGAATGCCACCCTAAGAGAATCGAGCTAGATTCTCAAAGAAATAATATTGATGTTCCTAGTTCTTCTAAAAAGAAGAAGAAGAAAAATGATAGAACTGTGCAAACTTCTAGTGAACCTATTGCTGAACCACCTGATAATCCAAATGATATCTCTATGTCTGATGCTGAAACACAATCTGGTAATGAACATGAACCTAACGAAAGTATTAATGATGATGTTCATAATGATGCTCAACCCAGTAATGATAATGATGTAGAAATTGAACCTGTTGTTGATCTTGATAACCCACAATCAAAGAATCAATGTTATGACAAAAGAGACTTTGTTGCTAGGAAACATGGTAAAGAAAGGGATCCTTGGGTTCAGAAACCCATGCCTTTTCCTCCGAAACCATCCATGAAAAAGGATGATGAGGATTTTGAGCGCTTTGCTGAAATGATTAGGCCTATCTTCTTGCGTATGCGATTAACTGATGTGCTCAAAACAAATCCTTATGCTAAATATATGAAGGATATCATTACTATAAAAGAAAGATACCGGAAGCTGAGATTTCCACCATGGTTGCTAATTATACTTTTAAGGGTGGAATACCAAAGAAACTTGGAGATCCCGGAGTACCTACTATACCTTGCTCCATTAAAAGAAATTATATCAAAACTGCTTTATGTGATCTTGGAGCCGGTGTTAGTGTTATGCCTCTCTCTTTATATCATAGACATGACTTGAATAAGTTGACACCTACTGAAATATCTTTGCAAATGGCTGATAAATCAACTGCTATACCTGTCGGTATTTGTGAGGATGTGCCTGTTGTGGTTGCAAACATTACTATTTTAACGGACTTTGTTATTCTTGATATACCCGAGGATGATAGTATGTCTATTATTCTTGGAAGAACTTTTCTTAATACTGCAGGGGCTGTTATTGATTGCAACAAAGGCAATGTCACTTTTCATGTTAATGGTAATGAGCATACGGTACACTTTCCGAGGAAACAACCTCAAGTTCATAGTATCAACTCCATTGGAAAAATTCCATCGATTATAATTGGAGGTTTTGAATTTCCTCTTCCTATTGTCAAAAAGAAATATGATATACTTATTATAGGGGATGTGCATATCCCCATTGAGGTAACCTAGTGTTATTCGAAATTTCTCTGGTTTCATGATTATCGGAACAAGTTTGTTAACAAAACTTGATCAACCTTGTTAGTGGATTCTTTTTGATGAGCATGAGATGGATGAAGCTAGAAGCACAAACTTCTGTACCCTCTCTATACTTTCTGTTAATTAGTAGAAATAAAGTAAAAATAGTATTTTTTTGTCTGTTTCCTGACTTATCCGTGCAACATAAAAATATCCCGAAAATAAAAGTCCTCAGAATGACATGCCAATTTAACATGATTTTTCAGGAATATTTGAGGATTTACTGTGCAAAAATTACCGCGGGAGGAGCTGCCACCTGGCCACGAGGGTGGTGGGCGCCCCCCTCTAGGGCGCGCCCCCCTGCCTCGTGGGCCCACGGTGGCCCTCCTCCACTTATCCCAGCACCCATCTTCTTCCTCTGTCTCACACAAACCCGAAAAACCAACTCAAGCACGAGTTCCAGCCACTTTTGCTGTGATTTTCGATCTCCTTGCTCAAAGCACCTCGCGCAAAACTGCTTGGGGAGATTGTTCCTTGGTATGTGACTCCTCCATTGGTCCAATTAGTTTTTGTTCTAGTGCTTTATTCTTTGCAAATTTGTGCTGCATAGGTGACCATGTTCTTGAGCTTGCATGTCAAATTTATATGGTTCCAAGAAGTTCTAATGCTTGATATAGGCTCTAGGTACTTGTAGGAGTAGTTGCTATGAGTTTTATTGAAGTTGGTTCACTTTTGTTTGAAGTTACTAAAAAATTCAGAATTTTTCAGAGAAAAACATTATGCTTAGGAAGATGTTCCACGGTGGTTCCTCTTAGAAGAAAGGACCCAGGATTGCTATCCACCAAGAGACACTCCGGTACGGCCTTGCGAATGGCCGTCAGAAAATTTTATGGACTGTGCGGGAATTAAAGAAGAATTCAAAGCATATTTGTGCAATGCCGGTCTTGAGGATTTTGAGGCTAACAAATGCCCCCAGTGTCATGATCTCACAAGTTCATTTGTGAAGAGGTTTGAGTATTCATCTTCGCGTAATTCTCCTTCAGTCATGTTTGATCTTTATGACAAATATTATACCATGGACCTAGAGGATTTCACTCTTGCATGCAAACTTCCATCATGGGGCAGTATTAGGGATCCCCCTAAATCTGAATTTAGAAACTTTCTTGCTAGTATAACTATGGGGGAATCTACAGATATAACGCAGGCTACCATAGGGAGCATTGTAACGCCATCAATGCGGCTATATCTCCTACGTGTCGAAGCACGACTTAGAGGCATAACCGCATTGAAAGCAATGTCGCAAGTAAGGTAATCTTCACAACAACCCATGTAAATAGATAATAGGGGAAAAAGGTACATAGTTGGCTTACACTCACCACGTCACACAAATACATGAATAACATTAAAATCATCCAATACACTCATGGTCCGACTACGGTACCAAAATAAAAGATCAACCCCAACTTGCGACACGGTCCCCGATCGCCCCAACTGGGCACCACTACTGATCATCTGGGAAAGACGCATAGTAACGACGAGAGTCTTCGTCGAACTCCCACTTGAGCTCAAGTGCATCATCTGGAACGGTATCGTCGGTCCCTGCATCTGGTTTGGAAGTAATCTGTGAGTCACGGGGACTCAGCAATCTCGCACCCTCGCGATCAAGACTATTTAAGATTATAGGTAAGGCAAGCTAATATGTGGAGCTGCAACAAGCGACTAGCATATAAGGAGGCTAAGCTGTTCGCAAAAGAGAGCGAGAAGAGAAGGCAAAGCACGAACGAAGAACTATGATCAAGAAGTGATCCTAGAACAACCTACGTCAAGCATTACTCCAACACCATGTTCACTTCCCGGACTCCGCCGAGAAGAGACCATCACGGTTACACACGCGGTTGATTCATTTTAATTAAGTTAAGTTTCATGTTATCTACAACCGGACATTAACAAATTCCCATCAGCCCATAACCACGGGCACGACTTTCGAAAGTTCAAATCCCTGCAGGGGAGTCCCAACTTAGCCCATCACAAGCTCTCACGGTCAACGAAGGATATTCCTACTCCCGAGACATTCCGGTCAGACTCGGCATCCCGGTTCTATAAGACATCCTCGACAATGGTAAAACAAGTCCAGCAACACCGCCCGAATGTGCCGACAAATCCCGATAGGAGCTGCACATATCTCGTTCTCAGGGCACACTCAGATGAGCGCTCCATACAACTAAAACCAAACCTCGAGTTTCCCCGAGGGGGCGCTGCACAAGGCTCTAGTTTGGACCAACACTCAGAGGAGCACTGACCCGGGGGGGTTTAAATAAGATGACCCTCGGGCTCCGGAAACCCAAGGGAAAAAGAGGCTAGGTGGCAAATGGTAAAACCAAGGTTGGGCATTGCTGGAGGAGTTTTATTCAAGGCGAACTATCAAGGGGTTCCCATTATCACCCAACCATGTAAGGAACGCAAAATCTGGGAACATAACACCGATATGACGGAAACTAGGGCGGCAAGAGTGGAACAAAACACTAGGCAAAAGGCCGAGCCTTCCACCCTTTACCAAGTATATAGGTGCATTAATATAACAAGATAATATAGTGATATCCCAACAATAAACAAAGTTCCAACAAGGAACGATCTCCAATCTTCACCTGCAACTAGCAACGCTATAAAAGGGCTGAGCAAAGCGGTAACATAGCCAATCAACGGTTTGCTAGGACATGGTGGGTTAGAGGTTTAACATGGCAATTTGGGAGGCATGATAAGCAAGTGGTAGGTATCGTAGCATAGGCATAGCAAAAGAGCGAGTATCTAGCAAGCAAAGATAGATGTGATTTCGAGGGTATGATCATCTTGCCTACAAAGTTGTCAGAGTTGACTTGATCCTCGTAAGCAAACTCAACGGGCTCCTCGCTAGCGAACTCATCTCCCGGCTCTACCAAAACAAGACAAACAAGCAAAAGGAACACAATCAACCACGTGCAATGCTCGAACAACATGATGCAAACATGGTATGTTATGCGGGATGCGATATGTGATGCATATGCAAGATTTGACAAGGAATGATTGAACCTGGCCTCAACTTGGAAATACAAGATTTCCACTGGAAAGGTGAGGTGATTTCGGTTGAAATCGATATAAAGATCACCGGAATCGGATGCACAGTTTGGAAATGGCAAGCAAAACAAATATGGCACCGGTCTGCGATAATCAGCAAGTAGCCATCTAAATGCATCAAGATAATTATGCTACAGCACTCAAACATGACAACAAAATACATGGAAGGGATCCACTCATGATTCTTGGCAAAATATGAACACTGAGCTATGGCCAATTCATCCACTAACAGGTTCAAACAAGCATGGCAAAAGTGCAAATGATAACAGGTTTCAGACTTAGTGAAATTAACACAAGTCTGGAATTTAACATCAGGTAGCACACTTTGGAGCATGAAAATTATATGCTACAGGAACTTAACATGGAAAATCAAGGCATGGCATGAAGCTACTCAAAGCACTTAACAAAAGTCCCTTAGTGACCTTGAGCCAAAAGGGATCAGAAAATACAATTGCAAGCATGTGAACATGGCAAAAACATAATCAGATTACAGACTTGGTGAAAAACTGGAGCATGCAAATCAGTTAGCGAGTAGGCATGTTCACGAGCTCGATGTACTCACTACAGAGCATGGCATGACAAACTAAGAATACACCCATCAAGAATACATATCATAGAAGCTAGACATGGCAAGAACAACAACATAGCATGCACGGATCAATAACAACATCCTCGGCAAAATTGCTAACAAGTCAACAATCTGCCAGGATTCACAAAATAGCCAAAGTAGAGCTCGATTGACTCAAGCTAGGGTGCTCCATAAATGCAAACAAAGACATGGATGGATAGAGCACCACAATGTTAACAAAAGATCCTTACCGATCATCCTCAAAAGAGGCACGGATCACTAGGAAACAACATGAACATATGACATAATGACAAAATCAGGACAAGGACTTAGAGATATTCTAAGTCCCTGAAATCAGCATTACCGATTGCACTACTTTGCAAGCTTGTGCTAGTCACCACACATATCACAAAAATACATGGTAAGCACCTCTGTAAAGATGGCATGGCATATAACAAAACACATGTAGAGCTCAGGAGCATATCATGCACACATAAATGATGGCAAAAATGACAAATATCTATTTGATGAAACAGATCTGACAATTATATCATATAGCCCTCTTCCAACAGCATTTAGGGCATCAAGATGACCTCAAATGAAAATGATGCAATGAGATGAAATGATGTACTCTCTGAGGCGAACATTTTGATATGCTACACGCACAAATCGGAGCTACGGATGCAGAGATACGACATGATGAAAAACACAAAAAAAACTAGGGTTTTGGGGGAAAGTCAACCGTGCGGATCTCAGATCCAGATCGGGCACTGTAGCAGCACGCAATCCAAAGTTCGCCGGAGCTTCGCCGGAACAGGGACGAGTTCGCCAGCGACGAGGGGGAAGACCGAAGCGGCACCGGAGGACGCCGGCGACGGAGGTGGCCGCGAGGATGGGGCGGCGCCGGAGCTCCGGGCGGCGGCGTGCGGCGAGTCGGCGGCGATGGCAGCGGTGGCCGGCGCGGGACTCCGGGCGGCGGCGCGGGAGTTGAGGTGGCGGGGCGGCGAGAGGAGGTGGGCGCCGAGCGGCTGGGCCTCGCGGGGGCCTGACCCGGGCTCGCGGGCTGGCGGCGCGGGAGGACGGCGGCGGCACACGTGGCGGCGGGCGATTGGAGGGGAGCGGCTGCGTAGACGTGTCCGGCCTGGTTCGGACGCGTCCGGCGGCGGAGAGGGAGTGGGGCTAGGGTTCTTCTGCGACATTTTTGGAGGGGGTTCTATATATAGAGGTAGAGGGGGCTAGGAAGCTCCAAATGAGGTGCGGTTTTCGGCCACGCGATCGTGATCAAACGCTCTAGATGATGGAACGGGTTTAGGTGGGTTTTGGGCCACTTTGGAGGGGTGTTGGGCTGCAACACACATGAGGCCTTTTCGGTCCCTCGGTTAACCGTTGGAGTATCAAACGAAGTCCAAATGGCACGAAACTTGACAGACGGTCTACCGGTAGTAAACCAAGGCCGCATGACAAGTCTCGGTCCAATCCGGAAACGTTTAGCACCCGCACACGAAAAGAGGTAGAAAGGAGCACCGGAGGAGATAGGAGCGCCGGAATGCAAAACGGACAACGGGGAAAATGCTCGGATGCATGAGAGGAACACGTATGGAAATGCAATGCACATGATGACATGATAAGAGTTGCATGACAAAGGCAACAACACACGAAGACAAAAACCTGAACCCGAGGAAAATAAAATAACTTAGCGCCGGAAACGGCAAGAGTTGGAGTACATATAAGGTAAATTACATCCGGGGTGTTACAACACTCCACCACTATGAAAGGATCTCATCCCGAGATCTAGGACTGGAAAAACGCCGGGTACTCAGAACGGAGGTGATCCTCGCGTTCCCAGGTGGCTTCACGGTCGGAATGGTGTGACCACTTGACTTTGAGGAATTTGATTGACTTATTGCGAGTCTTGTGTTCAGTCTCTTCAAGAATAGCAACTGGGTGCTCACGATAAGAGAGGTCTTCTTGGAGATCAATGTCTTCGAAGTTGACGGTGCGGTCAGGAGTCTTGAAGCACTTGGGGAGCTGAGAGACATGGAACATGTCGTGCACATTTGCAAAGTTGGGAGGAAGCTCGAGTTGATAGGCGAGATCGCCTCTCTTGCTGACGATTTTGAAAGGACCCACGTATCTAGGGGCAAGCTTCCCTTTGATACCGAAGCGACGAGTACCTTTTATTGGAGAGATGCGGAGGTAAACATGGTCTCTGATCTCGAAAGCCAAATCACGATGCTTACTATCATAGTAGCTCTTCTGGCGCGATTACGCTGCTTTGAGGTTATCACGAATGACTTTGCACATTTCCTCTGCCTCTGTGATCAAGTCATTTCCAAGAAGTTGACGTTCACCGGTCTCTGACCAGTTAAGAGGAGTACAACACTTCCTGCCATAGAGAATTTCGAATGGGGCCTTGCCCGAACTTGCTTGAAAACTGTTGTTGTAGGAGAATTCGGCATATGGAAGACAATCTTCCCACTTCATACAGAAGGAGATAATGCAAGCCCTAAGCATATCTTCGAAAATCTGATTGACACGCTCGACTTGACCGCTAGTTTGAGGATGAAAAGCTGTGCTAAAACGGATGTTGGTGCCCATGGCCTTCTGAAAAGAATCCCAAAACTTGGAGGTAAAGATGCTGCCACGGTCTGAAGATATCAACTGTGGAATGCCGTGCAGAGAGACAATCCGAGAGGTATAAAGCTCCGCTAATTGAGCTGAAGTGATAGACTCTTTGATAGGCAGGAAATGAGCCACTTTAGTGAGTTTGTCGATGACAACGAATATAGCATCATTGCCACGCTTGGACTTTGGAAACCCAGTCACGAAGTCCATCTCAATGTGGTCAAACTTCCACTCTGGAATGGCAAGAGGTTGGAGGAGACCAGCTGGTCTTTGGTGTTCTGCCTTCACTCTTCTGCAGACATCACATTCATTCACGAACTGAGCAATCTCGCGCTTCATTCGAGTCCACCAATAAGCCTGCTTGAGGTCCTGGTACATATTCATACTCCCAGGGTGGATGGAGAGGAGTGAATTGTGAGCCTCATTCATAATAACTTTACGAAGGTCACCTTTAGGCACAACAATGCGATCCTCGAAGAAGAGAGTATCCTTGTCATCAAGGCGATAGCACTTGTACTTGGGTTGACTCTTGGCAATCCCAATCTTCACCTTATTCACCATAGCATCAAGAAGTTGAGCCTCAAGAATCTGATCTTCCAAAGTAGGAGAGACTTGAAGGTTGGCGAGGAAACCTTGAGGAACAACTTGCAAATTGAGTTTGGGGAAAGCTTCATAATGCTCGGGTTGGTAAGGCTTGAGAATCAGACTGTTGCAGTACGCCTTCCTGCTCAATGCGTCAGCAATCACATTGGCCTTGCCTGGAGTATATTCGATACTCGAATTATACTCTTGAATCATTTCGACCCAATGAGTCTGCCTGAGGTTGAGATTAGGCTGAGTGAAGATGTACTTGAGACTCTTGTGGTTAGTGAAGATGTCCACTTTTCTTCCCAATAAGAGATGTCTCCAAGTCAAAAGAGCATGCACAACTGCCACCAACTCGAGGTCATGAGTGGGGTAGTTCTTCTTGTTGGGCTTCAACTGGCGAGAGGTATAAGCCACAACTTTCTTCTCTTGCATCAACACTGCACCAAGACCTTGAAGAGAGGCATCGCAGAAGACCTCGAACGGTTTGGATTCATCAGGAGGAGTCAGAACTGGAGCATTGACTAATTTATCTTTCAGGGTGTTGAAAGCGATGTCACATTCCGGAGACCAAACGTACTTGACGCGCTTCTGGAGAAAGTTTGAAAGAGGCTTCGCGATCTTTGAAAAGTTCTCAACGAACCTTCGACAATAGCTTGTGAGACCAAGGAAGCTGCAGAGTTGCTTCACGTTCTGAGGTGGTTCCCAATTCACAATTGCAGACACCTTCTCAGGATTCACCGCTATGCCCTTGGCAGAGATGATATGCCCAAGGTAAAGAACCTCATCGAGCCAAAACTCGCACTTTGAGAACTTGGCGTAGAACTGATGTTCTCTGACCTTATCGAGCACCAAACGCAAGTGCTTGGCATGATCTTCCTTGTTCTTCGAAAAGACCAGAATGTCGTCGAGGTAGACCAAGACGAATTCATTTGTGTAGGCGTTGAATATGAAGTTCATCATGCGAGAGAAAGTCGGCGGAGCGTTGACGAGGCCAAAAGACATGACAGTGTATTCATATGAACCATAGCTTGTTCTGAAAGCCTTTTTGGGAATATCTTGCTCGCGGATTCGAATCTGGTGATAGCCCACACGGAGATCAAGCTTGGAGAATACTTGAGCACCTTTGAGTTGTTCGAATAGCTCGTTGATGTTGGGAAGTGGGTACTTGTTCTTTATAGTCTTCTTGTTCAATGGACAGTAGTCAACACAAAGTCGGTCCGTTCCATCCTTCTTCTTCACAAAAAGAACTCCACAACCCCACGGAGAAGAACTAGGTCGGATGAGACCCATTCGCTCTTGAATATCGAGTTGCTTCTTCAGCTCCTTCAACTCTTTAGGTCCAAGCTTGTAAGGACGTTTGCAAACAGGTTACGTGCCCGGCTCAAGAACGATGATGAATTCAACTGGCCGGTGCGGAGGAATTCCTGGAAGCTCTTCTGGAAAGACGTCTTGATATTCGCAAACGACTGGAATTTGAGAGATGGCATCCAGTTCACCCTTCTCATTGAGAGAAAACAGACGGATGGTATCATCACGAGTGGCAAAGACAATTACATCCTCAGACGAATGAGTCAATTGAATCTGCCTGGCAGCACAATCACGATGAGCCTTGTGCTTAGAAAGCCAATCCATTCCGAGAATAAGATCAATATCCGAGTCGCCCAGAACAATAGGAGAAGCTAGAAATTTGTAGTCGCCCAACGTGATAGAAACATCCGGGACGCAGATATTAGCTGTCATTTGCTTGCCCGGTGACACGATTTGCAAAGATCTTTGCAAATACTGATAATCGCACTCATACTTTGATGCAAAAGGTTTAGAAATGAAGCAATGCGACGCACCAGTGTGAAAAAGAACTTTTGCAGGAACATCGTTAACAGGAAGGTTACCCATGATGACATCTGACGAGTCCTCTGCCTGAGCTGCATTCACCATGTTGACCTTGGCATACTTGGGGTTATTCTTGACCACAGCTGTACTTGCCGATCTCACAGGAGGAGGAGGAGGGAGACGCCTCTGATTGAAGCATTTGTTCGCATAGCGACCCTTATGTTGGCACTTGTTGCACGTGACCTCTGAAAGCGGACGGTGATACGGAGCACTCGATCTTGGAGCTTGAGATGAAGTCTTGTTCTGAAAGCCAGGGTTGGGTGGGTGGGAAGATCCACTGCCACCTTTGCTCTTCTGCTGATAAGGCTGACGGAACGGAGGAGGAAGCCAATACTTCTGCTGCTTAGCCACTTGAGTTGAGGAAGAAGGAGTAGCATCTCTGACTCGCTTCTTGGAAGCATCGCACTTCAGTTGAGCAGTCTCTTGCTTCATTGCCATGTTGTAAAACTCATCGTACCTCTTGGGCTCAAAGAGAACGAGAGCTAGCTGGATTTCTTCTCTGAGACCACCCCTGAACTGGTATATCATGCTCTTCTCGTCAGGGACGTCCTGCTTAGCAAAACAGGCGAGCTTCTGAAACATCTTGTTGTACTCGTAGACAGACATAGAGCCTTGCTTCAGGTTGCAGAATTCCTCACGCTTGCTTTCAACCATGCTCTGAGGAATATGATGAGCTTTGAAGTCTTGACGGAATTCATCCCAGGTAATCACACGGCCTCCTCTGGAATATTTGTACTGCTGAAACCACTCTGCGGCTTGGTCTTTGAGTTGGAAGGAAGCGAACTTGACAAAGTCCTCAGGCCTGACGTTACTGCACTCGAAATGCTTGCATATGTCCACGAGCCAATCATCAACGTCTGTTGCCTCAACACAATTGCTGAAGGTCTTTGGCTGGTTAGCAAGGAACTAGTTGAGTGTAGCAAAGTGATTCTGATTGTTGCCTTGGCCCTGGTTCCCTTGGTTTCGCTCTTGAAGAAGTTGCATGATCAGCTGCGTGTTTGCATTTGTAGCGGCCATCATAGCTTGCCATGCCTCAGGAGGTGGAGGTGGTGGTGGCGGATCAGGATTCAGAGTCGTGCGCGTTGGAGGAGCCATCCTGAACAGGTTGACATCCATTAGCACATTAACAGATAAATATTGAAGCTGAATCAAACGGGTTGAAATTGCAACATATAGTCTTCACATCCGAACAAAATGAACAAATGCATTCCAATTGAAATGGTCACATATCCATAAATTGAGAAGCCACTTAGAATTGAGGTAGAAGAATAAAATCAACAAGGTACGGAACAAGAACGAATACTCGGTAAGGATCACCCAATCTCAAACCAAATATCCGCGGAAGAAGAACTAGAGCTACAAGAATTCCCACCTATGAAACTCTCAAACCTTTCCAGTTATGCAATCAGGTGTTGGGGATACAGGGGAAGCATAATATCTCACCCAAATCTAGCAAATCCTACATCCAGCTGTATCCATCCTTCAACACATAACCGAGAAAAACTTCGGAAATCGTCTACCTCAACCTTCGAAAAGCATCCGTTATACAAGTTATGGCAATACTCCCGAACTCCCGCCCCAGTACTGGGTGGCGTCGAGGTTATCTCACCAACAACTGCATAAAAGAGATTTTCGATGTCGGCGAACCTAAACTCAGGTATTCCAGAACTACAACGATAAAATTGTGACGACAACACCTCGGAGCTCAACTCCCCGGGACACTGCCACAACCCCTAAATGACAGGAGGCACCAAGAACAATGTTCTCGTCACAAATCGATTGAAACAATTCCAAGATACCCGCGTGATCCTAAATTTTTTTAGTGAAATTTGAGAAGAGAAGAGTCAAAACTCTACGTCAGGATGCCTTACCAGAGCGATGAAGGGACTGGGGAGTAAAAAGAATTCCTAACTCTCCGATATATATAATCCTAATTGACTCAAAACATTTTTCTAAACTCAACAACGCCAGCTATTCGATCAAGCAGGGGGGCTCCTAAGCTCGGGGAAGGCTCTGATTACCAACTTGTAACGCCCTCGATGCGGCTATATCTCCTATGTGTCGAAGCACGACTTAGAGGCATAACCGCATTGAAAGCAATGTCGCAAGTAAGGTAATCTTCACAACAACCCATGTAAATAGATAATAGGGGAAAAAGGTACATAGTTGGCTTACACTCGCCACGTCACACAAATACATGAATAACATTACAATCATCCAATACACTCATGGTCCGACTACGGTACCAAAATAAAAGATCAACCCCAACTTGCGACACGGTCCCCGATCGCCCCAACTGGGCACCACTACTGATTATCTGGGAAAGACACATAGTAACGACGAGAGTCTTCATCGAACTCCCACTTGAGCTCAAGCGCATCATCTGGAATGGTATCATCGGTCCCTGCATCTGGTTTGGAAGTAATCTGTGAGTCACGGGGACTCAGCAATCTCGCACCCTCGCGATCAAGACTATTTAAGCTTATAGGTAAGGCAAGGTAATATGTGGAGCTGCAACAAGCGACTAGCATATAAGGAGGCTAACCTGTTCGCAAAAGAGAGCGAGAAGAGAAGGCAAAGCACGAACGAAGAACTATGATCAAGAAGTGATCCTAGAACAACCTACGTCAAGCATTACTCCAACACCGTGTTCACTTCCCGGACTCCGCCGAGAAGAGACCATCACGGTTACACACGCAGTTGATTCATTTTAATTAAGTTAAGTTTCATGTTATCTACAACCGGACATTAACAAATTCCCATCTGCCCATAACCGCGGGCACAGCTTTCGAAAGTTCAAATCCCTGCAGGGGAGTCCCAACTTAGCCCATCACAAGCTCTCATGGTGAACGAAGGATATTCCTTCTCCCGAGACATTCTGATCAGACTCGGCATCCCGGTTCTACAAGACATCCTCGACAATGGTAAAACAAGTCCAGCAACACCGCCCGAATGTGCCGACAAATCCCGGTAGGAGCTGCACATATCTCGTTCTCAGGGCACACTCAGATGAGCGCTCCATACAACTAAAACCAAACCTCGAGTTTCCCCGAGGGGGCGCTGCACAGGGCTCTAGTTTGGACCAACACTCAGAGGAGCACTGGCCCGGGGGGGTTTAAATAAGATGACCCTCGGGCTCCGGAAACCCAAGGGAAAAAGAGGCTAGGTGGCAAATGGTAAAACCAAGGTTGGGCATTGCTGAAGGAGTTTTATTCAAGGCGAACTGTCAAGGAGTTCCCATTATCACCCAACCACATAAGGAACGCAAAATCCGGGAACATAACACCGATATGACGGAAACTAGGGCGGCAAGAGTGGAACAAAACACTAGGCAAAAGGCCGAGCCTTCCACCCTTTACCAAGTATATAGGTGCATTAATATAACAAGATAATATAGTGATATCCCAACAATAAACAATGTTCCAACAAGGAACGATCTCCAATCTTCACCTACAACTAGCAACGCTATAAGAGGGGCTGAGCAAAGCGGTAACATAGCCAATCAACGGTTTGCTAGGACATGGTGGGTTAGAAGTTTAACATGGCAATTTGGGAGGCATGATAAGCAAGTGGTAGATATCGTAGCATAGGCATAGCAAAAGAGCGAGCATCTAGCAAGCAAAGATAGAAGTGATTTCGAGGGTATGATCATCTTGCCTGCAAAGTTGTCAGAGTTAACTTAATCCTTGTAAGCAAACTCAACGGGCTCCTCGCTAGCAAACTCGTCTCCCGGCTCTACCGAAACAAGACAAACAAGCAAAAGGAACACAATCAACCACGTGCAATGCTCGAACAACATGATGCAAACATGGTATGCTATGCGGGATGCGATATGTGATGCATATGCAAGATTTGACAAGGAATGATTGAACCTGGTCTCAACATGGAAATCCAAGAGTGCCACTATAAAGGTGAGGTGATTTCGGTTGAAATCGATATAAAGATCACCGGAATCGGATGCACGGTTTGGAAATGGCAAGCAAAACAAATATGGCACCGGCCTGCGATAATCAGCAAGTAGCCATCTAAATGCATTAAGATAATTATGCTACAACACTCAAACATGACAACAAAATACATGGCAGGGATCCACTCATGATGCTTGACAAAAGATGAGAACTGAGTTACGGCCAATTCATCCATTAACAGGTTCAAACAAGCATGGCAAAAGTGCAAATGATAACAGGTTTCAGACGGAGGTGGCCGCGAGGATGGGGCGGCGCGACGCGGCCGGGCGGCGGCGCGCGGCGAGTCGGCTGCGATGGCGGTGGTGGCCGGCGGGGGACTCCGGGCGGCGGCGCGGGAGCTGAGGCGGCGGGGGGGGGGGGGGGGGGGGGGGGGGGGGGGGGGGGGGTTCGAGAGGAGGCGGCGCCGAGCGGCTGGGCCTCGCGGGGGCCTGACCTGGGCTCGCGGGCCGGCGGCGCGGGAGGACGGCGGCGGGACACATGGCGCCGGGCGATTGGAGGGGAGCGGCTGCGCGGACGTGTCCGGCCTGGTTCGGACGCGTCCGGCGGCGGAGAGGGAGCGGGGCTCGGGTTCATCCGCGAGATTTTTGGAGGGGGTTCTATATATAGAGGTGGAGGGGGCTAGGTAGCTCCAAATGAGGTGCGGTTTTCGGCCATGCGATCGGGATCAAACGCTCTAGATGATGGAGCAGGTTTAGGTGGGTTTTGGGCCACTTTGGAGGGGTGTTGGGCTGCAACACACACGAGGCCTTTTCGGTCCCTCGGTTAACCGTTGGAGTATCAAACGAAGTCCAAATGGTACGAAACTTGACAGGCGATCTACCGGTAGTAAACCAAGGCCGCATGACAAGTCTCGGTCCAATCCGGAAACGTTTAGCACCCGCACACGAAAAGAGGTAGAAAGGAGCACCGGAGGAGATAGGAGCGCCGGAATGCAAAACAGACAACGGGGAAAATGCTCGGATGCATGAGACGAACACGTATACAAATGCAATGCACATGATGACATGATAAGAGATGCATGACAAAGGCAACAACACACGAAGACAAAAACCCGAACCCGAGGAAAATAAAATAACTTAGCGCCGGAAATGGCAAGAGTTGGAGTACATATAAGGTAAATTAAATCCGGGGTGTTACAATCATTCACTTTCCTGTTATACATTATTTTGCTCTCTTCATCGGTAGATGCATAAATGCTAAGGATGAAGCATGTCACATGTGTGTCCCTGATCTTAGCATTCTTAGGAGTGCTGTGTTAGGAGACCAATCTTATCAGATGGGAGCCATTGTAGCTCGTAGGTTCCATCATAATAGACACAATGGAGATTTCTTTGGAGGAATTTATGCAACCCACTTAGCTCATTTTCTTGAAATAGACATTCGTGAGGGTAATACAGAGTTGCCTCCTGCATATTTAGATTATGACTCTATGGCTTCGCACCAGTTTGTCGAGAGTCCTGAATCACCTCTCTTATATCGTTTAATTTGTGATAAATGACGTGTTTTCCGTATTACTCTCCATGCTCCTGCCTTCTTTGATTCACAGACAAAAAGAAGATATGTTATTACCAGAGAGGAGGCAGAAGAGTACGATAGGAGAGCGGAGGCAGCTCGACTCCACACTGCAGCTCAGCAGGCGATAACCGCCGCACATCAGTATGATCCCAACTATTCTTCGTCGCAGTACGACCCCAGCTACACTTACGGGTATCCGCCAGGCTATCCCTGGCAATAGACCACCTTAGGCCAAAATCCTAAGCTTGGTGGAGTACGTATTTCTCACCGACATTACATTTATGTTCACACACACCCATTGCTAGATGTCGGTGCTCATACTTTTTCACTATAATATCCATGCTAGTTTATGTTCTTTTTCCTGCTTTCTTCTTGTGTGTCTGTTAAACCTTAAGAAAACCAAAAAAAATAGTAGTAATTTATTTTTCTGCTATAGTAGTAATAATTAAAAAAGAAAACCCAAAAATATTTCCCGTTCTTCTTTTGCTTGTTGGGAGCTTTCCCGTGTAAATAGTTTTATTTCTTTTCTTTTCTTTTCTTTGGGGGTCAGTAGGAGAAGACCATAATTAAATTGCTGAAGTGGCTCTTATATGCATTATTGTTGATTTAACCAAGAGCCCATATTGCCTTGTCTTCTCCTGTTTATTGAATGCTCGTAGATTCCAGCTTAGTACAATGCACGTACACTCTTATTATATCCTACTCATGCTTGCATCCAATGTTTATTAATTTTAATGCATGTACATGGCTGTTGTCGCTCTCTAGTTGGTCGCTGCCCAGTCTTTTGCTAGCCTTCACCTGTACTAAGCGGGAATACTGCTTGTGCATCCAATCCCTTAAACCCCAAAGTTATTCCAGATGAGTCCACCATACCTTCCTATATGCGGTATCTACCTGCCGTTCCAAGTAAATTTGTATGTGCCAAACTCTAAACCTTCAAATAAAAATTATGTTTTGTATGCTCGAATAGCTCATGTATCAACCAAGGTTGTCCTTATCTTCCATGTTAGGCGGGTTATTCTCAAGAGGAGTGGACTCCGCTCCTCACTCACGAGAAAATGGCTGGTCACCGGGATGCCCAGTCCCATGCTTTATGCAAACTAAATCAAAATTAATTGCAAACAAAGCTCCCCTTGGGACCTGATGTATGTTGGAGGCACTCATTGTTTCGAGCAAGCCATGGATTTATGCTTGTTGGTGGAGGGGGAGTATAAACTTTACCATTCTGTTTGGGAACCGCCTATAATGTGTTTAGCATGGAAGATATCGCCATCTCTTAGTTGTTACATTGACAATGAAAGTATACCGCTCAAAATACAATTTATCTCTATTTCAAAACTGAGCCCTGGCACCTCTACAAATCCCTGCTTCCCTCTGGGAAGGGCCTATCCATTTACTTTTATGTTGAGTCATCACCCTTTTATTAAAAAGCACTAGCTGGAGAGCACAGCTGTCATTTGCATTCATCACCGTTAATTTATATTGGGTATGACTATGATTGGATCTCTTTTACCATGAATTACAATGTCTAGTCAGTCCTTGATCTTTAAAGGTGCTCTGCATTTATGTTTTGCGGTCTCAGAAAGGGCTAGTGAGATACCATCTTGCTATATCATATTATGATTGTTTCGAGAAAATGTTGTCATCCGAGATTTATTATTATGGCTTGGTAGTTGGTTATGCTATTGATATGAGTAATTATGAGACCTGAGAATTATTGCAAATGTGGTTAGTTATGATCTATACTGAAAAATTGAATACTGGCTTGACATAGTTACAACAACAAGAGCAAACAGAGTTTGTAAAAGTTTTTCTTTCTTTCTTTCAGTTTGTCAACTGAATTGCTTAAGGACAAGAAAGGGTTTAAGCTTGGGGGAGTTGATACGTCTCCGTCGTATCTACTTTTCCAAACACTTTTGCCCTTGTTTTGGACTCTAACTTGTATGATTTGAATGGAACTAACCCGGACTGACGCTGTTTTCAGCAGAATTGCCATGGTGTTGTTTTATGTGCAGAAAACAAATATTCTCGGAATGACCTGAAACTCCACGGAACATCTTAGAAAAAAATAATAAAAAATCCTCGCCAAAGATGAAGACCAGGGGGCCCACACCCTTCTCACAAGGGTGGGGGCGCCCTCCCCTAGGGCGCGTCCCCCTACCTCGTGGGCCCCCTGGATGCCCTCCGACGCCAACTCCAACTCTATATATTTGCTTTCGGAGAGAGAAAATAAAGGAGAATAAATCATCACGTTTTACGATACGGAGCCGCCGCCAAGCCCTAAAACCTCTCGGTAGGGCTGATCTGGAGTCCGTTCGGGGCTCCGGAGAGGGGGATTCATCGCCGTCGTCATCATCAACCATCCTCCATCACCAATTTCATGATGCTCACCGCCGTGCGTGAGTAATTCCATCGTAGGCTTGCTGGACGGTGATGGGTTGGATGAGATTTATCATGTAATCGAGTTAGTTTTGTTAGGGTTTGATCCCTAGTATCCATTATGTTCTGAGATTGATGTTGCTATGACTTTGCTATGCTTAATGCTTGTCACTAGGGCCCGAGTGCCATGATTTCAGATCTGAACCTATTATGTTTTCATGAATATATGTGAGTTCTTGATCCGATCTTGCAAGTCTATAGTCACCTAATATGTGTTATGATCCGGCAACCCCGAAGTGACAATAATTGGGACCACTCCCGGTGATGACCATAGTTTGAGGAGTTAATGTATTCACTATGTGCTAATGCTTTGTTTCGATTCTCTATTAAAAGGAGGCCTTAATATCCCTTAGTTTCCAATAGGACCCCGCTGCCACGGGAGGGTAGGACAAAAGATGTCATGCAAGTTCTTTTCCATAAGCACGTATGACTATATACGGAATACATGCCTACATTACATTGATGAATTGGAGCTAGTTCTGTGTCGCCCTATGTTATGACTGTTACATGATGAACCGCATCCGGCATAATTATCCATCACTGATCCGGTGCCTACGAGTTTTCCATATATTGGTTCTCGCATATTTACTTTCCCGCTGCTATTGTTACAATCACTACAAAATACCAAAAACATTACTTTTCCTGTCTTTATTTTTGTTGCCGCTACCACCACTATCATATTACTTTGCTACTAAACACTTTGCTGCAGATACTAAGTTTCCGGGTGTGGTTGAATTGACAACTCAGCTACTAATACTTGAGAATATTCTTTGGCTCCCCTCTTGTCGAATCAATAAATTTGGGTTGAATACTCTACCCTCGAAAGCTGTTGCGATCTCCTATACTTGTGGGTTAGCACATGTGCTTGTAGTTGAAATTTGAATTATGCACATTAAATGCCCAGAAACTCAATTAATGTATAAAAAAGGCCAAACGAACCCAGAATAATTCCAAAATTTAGCACGATACTTCTATTTGGTCTAATCTGCCTGTGTAAAAAATTAAGGCGGGAGAAGGCAGTGTACGTATGTCGTTTCGCACATGGAGGTGACACGTTCCCTCTTGGAACCACAAGCCTTCTTGAGGGAAGCTCCGGGTTGCAAGAAGCTTACACCAAAGCTTGTCCCCATTCGGCCAAAAAAATTACCGCAGCATGTTGGTGCCATGTCATGACACCATGCCAAGTTTCATGATATTCAGGCATGTTTTGGATTTACGGGAATTAAAAAAAATAAAGTTTATCAATCTTTCCGGCTAAGCCACGACGCCTAGATGTTCGAATTTCATTCCCATTTCTTGCATGGGACCTAGAAATTCACCCAAGGACACACATGTGATTTTTCAACCAACTCTGGTGCACTGGAGCATGTGCTTGTAGTTCAAATTTGAATTATGCACATTAAATGCCCAGAAACTCAATTAAAGTGTAAAAAAGGCCAAACAAAACCGGAATAATTCCAAAATTTAGCACGATACTTCTATTTGGTCTAATATGCCTGTGTAAAAAAATTAAGGCGGGAGAAGGCAGTGTATGTATGTTGTTTCGCACACAGAGGTGACACGTTCCCTCTCGGAACCACGAGCCTTTTGAGGGAAGCTCCGGTTTGCAAGAAGCTTACACCAAAGCTTGTCCTAATTCGGCCAAAAAAATTACCGCAGCATGTTGGCGCCATGTCATGACACCATGCCAAGTTTCATAATTTTCAGGCGTGTTTTGGATTTACACGAATTAAAAAACCAAGTTTCTCAATCTTTCCGGCCAAGCCACGGTGCCCAGATGTTTGAATTTCATTCCCATTTCTTGCATGGGACCTAGAAATTAACCCAAGGACACACAGGTGATTTTTCAACTAACTTTGGTGCACTGGAGCATGTGCTTGTAGTTCAAATTTGAATTATGCACATTAAATGCCCAGAAACTCAATTAATGTATAAAAAGGCCAAACAAACCTGAAATAATTCCAAAATTTAGCACAATACTTATATTTGGTCGAATCTGCCTGTGTAAAAAAATTAAGGCGGGAGAAGGCAGTGTACGTATGTCGTTTCGCACACGGAGGTGACATGTTCCCTCTTGGAACCACGAGCCTTCTTGAGGGAAGTTCCTGTGACGCCCGAATAATTAGGCTACAGTAATTCCATGCTCATGATGCCACATCACCTCGGTAACTGTTGTTAATCTCGCGTTAGTTCGAAACCGATTCAAATTCAAATTTGAATTAAACTAAAACAGTAAATGTTTCAAACATTAAAACTACAATGTTCTAAATGTGTCGGATAAATCATGGGTAATTATGGTGGAGAAACCAAACGTTGATAAAATGTTTAAGGGCACTAAAATAATTAAAATAGTAGTGAAAACAATTAAATAAATGCCTATTGAATTTTATAAAATATTAAAACTATTTTATTATGAGTTAAGAATTAATCTGATAGTAGATTATTTATAAATACAAATTTAGGTGCCAGTGGTAATTTTCATAAAACTAAAAATAAAAGAAACTTGAAATAAAACAGAAAAGAAAATTAAAAAAAGGAGAAAAGGAAAAGACAAAACAAATAAAAGAGAAGGGAGGCAAACCCCCTTGCTGGGCCTCGGCTCAGCTGGCCACCGGGCCAACCAGGCCGGCCCTGCCTCCCCCTCACTCCCCTTATCCCCACCCCGACCGGAACTCTAGCCACCCACTACCCCCACGAACCCCTCTCGCTCCCTCGTCTCCTTCCCCCGACTAGATCGGGATCGGGACCCCGCCGCCCGGACGACCACCATCGCTGACCGCCGACGTCGTCGCCTCCCCGACCCCGAGCCGGTGCCCCGCCACCTCGACGTCATCGCCCAGGGCCTCGACGCCCCGTCCGTGACCGCGCCGTCGCCTGACCCCGCCGGATTGCGTCGCCGCCATCGCCTTGCGTCCCCGCCTCTCCCTCGATGGACCTCCCCAGGCCACGCCGCCCCGATCCCCGGCACCGGGGGTGAGCTCCTGCGACCCGCTTCTCCTTTCCCCTCCGTCCCGACCACGTCCGCCGTGCTTTGCCTGCGCCTTGGCCGCGTCTCGTGCACGCCCGGTGCTTTAGCCGCCCGCGGTCCCAGATGCAGCTCGCGGCCACGCCCGGCGCCTCATCATGCTCCCTCCTCACCGAGCCGCTCCCCTGCACACCGTGCGCACCTGGCCATGCCCTACCACGACCAGCGCCGTCCATGCGCGAGATCTGCCACGCCCACTGCTAGCCCGAGCTCCAGCCGCTGCTGGCATCGACATCGATGCCGTTGTAGGCCGCCTCCATGCCTACCGTCACCACCATCCGAAGCGTCGCACCTCTAGCTCCCCAACTCATCAACTCGTGCTCAAGTCCATCGCCTGCAACACCGTCCCCATGCGCAACCGCCGCGCGGTATGGTCGTCGAAGCTGCGCCAGCGCGCGCAGCTCGTTTAGGCCGGCCCTGTCTAAATGACAGGTGGGTCCACCAAGATTAGATTAGTTGCTAATCTAATAACCGAACCCACTAAGCCCCCCACTCACTACTGGGCCACCCCTCTACTAACTGAAATAATTAAAAACCTGTTAATTAAACTGACCCAATGAGTAGTGGCCCCTCCTGTCTAGTTTGACCAAGTCAAAATGCTGACTAGGCTTGCCTCGGCCCATGACAGATGGGTCCCATTGGGCCCCTTTGACCAGTCAACTCTGACTAGTCAACAGCCGACTGGGCAGTTGACTGGCCCCACTGT
This sequence comes from Triticum urartu, assembly GCF_003073215.2. NCBI lineage: Eukaryota > Viridiplantae > Streptophyta > Magnoliopsida > Poales > Poaceae > Triticum > Triticum urartu. Next base: position 187,128,805 of record NC_053027.1, on the reverse strand, counting down.
CACCCACTAAAGCAATTTTCTGTATGCCCTTTTTGGTGCACATAACAGTTTAGATTAATAATATTTTGAAATAAATTAAAATCCAGGAATTTGGAAAATCATTTAAAACTTTATACATGAATGTTGCTCAGAACGACGAGACTAATTCGAATACGCAGTCCGTTTGTCCACCACACGTCCCTAGCATAGCGAACGTGCAAAATTTCACCTCCGATTCATCTGTCTGAAAACGCAAAACACCGGGAATATTTTCCCGGATGTTCCCCCCCTTTGTCGGTAGCACCTATTACCGCGTTAGGGCACACCTAGCACCGCACATTGTCTTGCCATGCATCGTCATGCTTATGTATGCATTATATTTATTGTTTCTTCCCCCTCTTCTCTCGTTAGACACCGAGACTGACGTCGCTGCTACCCAGTACGACTACGGTGTTGACGATCCCTCCTTGTCAGAGCAACCAGGCAATCCCCCCTTGATCAACCCGATATCGCCCATTCTTCTCTCCACTGCTTGCATTAGAGTAGTGTAGCATGTTAGTGATTTCCGTTAATCCTATCCTCATGCATAGCATGTCTTTTCTACTACTGTTGTTACCTTTACCTGCAATCCTAAATGCTTAGTATAGGATGCTAGTATTCCATCAGTGGCCCTACTTTCTTGTCCGTCTGCCATGCTATACTAACGGGGCATGATCACTAGGGAGGTGATCACGGGTATATACTTGCATACATATTATATGATACATGTGGTGACTAAAGTCGGGTCGGCTCGTAGAGTACTTGCAAGTGATTCCGATGTGGGGGTTGAAAGGACATGTGGTTCCATCCCGGTAGTGGTGGGCCTGGGTTCCCGACAGCCCCTGACTGTTACTTTGTGGTGGAGCGACAGGACAGGTTCAGACCACCTAGGAGAGAGGTGGGCCTGGCCCTGGTCGGCGTCCGCGGTTACATCAATTAACATGCTTAACGAGAACTTGGTATTTGATCTGAGTCTGGCCACTGGCCTATACGCATTAACCAACTACGCGGGAACAGTTATGGGCACTCGAAGTCGTGGTATCAGCCGAAGACTTCTTGACATCAGCGACTGAGCGGCGCGCGCCAGATTGGACTGGAACGCCTGCTCTTGTATTAGGGAGGCTAGGTCTGCTTACAGGCTGCGTTCACAATGTGCAGGTGTGCAACGAGCGATAGGCCCAGACCCCTGCGCGCATAGGATTTAGACCGACATGCTGACCTCTCTATTGTGCCTATGTAGGGCTGCGACGTGTTGATCTTCCGAGGCCGGGCATGACCCAGGAAAGTGTGTCAGGCCAGAGGGATCGAGCGTGTTGGGTTATGTGGTGCACCCCTGCAGGGAAGTTTATCTATTCGAATAGCTGTGTCCCTCGGTAAAAGGACGACCCGGAGTTTTACCTTGAACTTATGACAACTAGAACTGGATACTTAATAAAATACACCCTTTCAAGTGCCAGATACAACCCGGTGACCGCTCTCTCACAGGGCGACGAGGGAGGATCGCCGGGTAGGTTATATGCTATAGGATGCTACTTGGTGAACTTACCATCTACTCTCTTCTATATGCTTCAAGATGGAGGCTGCCAGAAGCATGGTCTTTGATAGGACTAGCTATCCCTCTCTTATTCTGGCATTCCGCAGTTTAGTTCATAGATACTACCCATTTCATTGATTCCAATGCATATGTAGTGTAGATCCTTGCTTACGAGTACTTTGGATGAGTACTCACGGTTGCTTTCCTACTTCCTTTTCCCTTTTTCCCGGTTGTTGCGATCATATGATGGAGTCCAGGAGCCAGAGGATCCCGAGGATGATTCTATGTGGAGTTCGACTTCGAGGAGTAGTTAGGAGGTCCCAGGCAGGAGGCCTTGCCTTTTCAATTGTTGCTACTTTTGTGCTAGCCTTCTTAAGGCAGACTTGTTTAACTTATGTTTGTACTCAAATATTGTTGCTTCCGCTGACTCTTGTGTATTTGAGCTTCTGTATTCGAGCCCTCGAGGCCCCTGGCTTCTAATATAAAGCTTATATTATTTTAATTTGTGTCTAGAGTTGTGTTGTGATATCTTCCCGTGATTCCTTGATCTTGATCGTACACATTTGCATGTATGATTAGTGTACGATTGAATCGAGTGCGTCACAAGTTGGTATCAGAGCCGACTTTCTGTAGGAATCCCCCTTACACACTCCTTGGTTGAAGTCGAGTCTAAACATTGCAAAACTTTTACTAACATGGTTGTGTGTCTTATGGGCCCACATCGTCATTGGGTGGTATTAGGATCTTTTACTCCTCGTCTATACTCTGGGACTCTGATCTCTCTTCTATTCAGGTTAAATGATTTAACTAAATTTGACTCTAGGCTCTCATAACTACTTCCTCTCGGACAACCCCTTATTATAGATGATCGCCTGCCCCGCCAGAAGATTCTAAAGATACTCTCCGACGTTTTCCCGGGACCCTTATGCCCTTCACCGTTGCAATCCCTACCGCCGATAAATCGTTATGGATAACTACCTGCATTTGTCGTTCATACCTTCATCCCCAATTGCTCTTGTTATTATAAGATTCCCTGAAACATTCCAATATCCTGAGAATCCATTATGCCTACTGCATTGCAGCTCCATTTCCGCTTTCATACATCTACGGATAATTCCTCACACTCATCGAGGATTTGTTCATTCCTAGTTGATCTTGTGATCTACAAGATACTTTGAAATACTATCCGGTCTTTTGATAATCCATTGCCAACTATTGCTCTGCAAATACTTGTCTTCTTGCATTATGGTTACTTTCCATATGTCTAGCAATATTCACGAGCATCCTTTTGTCACCATTATTTTGAGTCTGTGATCCAATATGTTTGTGAATGCTCGCAATCATCAATCCAACCCAGAATTCATCCTTCCGGCTCAGACTTTTAAACATGAGCTGGATCTTGACCAATCAAATTACCATCGGTTGTATCCCTAATCCTACTCAACTTATCCATCCTAAATTAGAGCGTTTCCTTATGATCCCTTGATTTGGAAAACACAATTCCTTTTCATTTAAGCTTTGAATTAGTTAGCTGCTTCTATAATCTAATGCATCTGCATTGTTTCTTCCTTTAGTTGAGTACCGATGCTTACATCAGATCCCTTGAGGACCATTGGATCCCTTGTTGGATTTTATCCGACAACCTCCCTGATATTCAATCACTTTGGAAGTTCTTTCCCTGATACATAATGCCATTGGTAAATCCTATTCTCTGATTTGGCCAACCATGCTCTGCTTTCGAGCTGGTGATATTTAGTATTGAAGCTTGTGGTATATGTTTCCGCGATGCCCCGATGAGTTGAACCTATGCCTTCCTTAATATGTGTGAACTCGGAAGTTTTCACGAGTCATACTCTTCTAGTATTTTGCTAGATAAAATTTCAACACTACGACTTCTTCGAAAATGAGAAGTGAATGAAAGTTTATGCATTGAAGAAGTGGGAGTCGACCTTGAACCTTTGTGTTCATGCCCATGCACACGATGTAGAACTTATCATGGAAGCTGCTCGTAAAAATAATTACCCCCTTGTTATAAGTTCATCTTGTATCCGTGGTTTGATCACTTATGATTGTGGTTCCAACCACAATTTCTTCCTTTGATTCCATTTCTCAGACAATTTAAAGCGCTTGTCTTCTATAGATCAACACACCCCACTTCAACCTTTAATTTGATATGCCTTCAAATATTGTCCCCCTGGTATCTCGAGGATATCATGCCATTGCACTACATCTTATGAATTTATGCTGGAGTAATACCTTTCCCTATCATAGTCACTCCATGACTTATGGGTTGTCGTCAATCGAGAACACCGAATAGTGAATCGAGTCCGCACTGCGATTCGACAACTCTTAGTAATCTTCATTGCTTACGAGTTTGTACTCGATCATGTCATTCCCAACTGATTGACTACATCATCATTGTCAGGCTGACTGCTTGACCGTTCTACATATGTCCTTCATCCCCGATACACAATCCCGACCGTTCTCTAAGCTTACATCAAACTTTCCACATCATATTTTTTGTCTTGAGAGACAGCTCCAAATTCTGAGATGGCATCTTATCTATGGTTATAGTAACCTTTTGCTTCACCATTCCCTTGGTGTGATGTCGTCGCCGACCGATTACATCTTCTTGAAACCTCTCGATAAATGTGTCGTGATCAACATCAACATTTTAACTTCTTCCAAGACGTACATTGAGTTCCTGAGGAGAAATTCCATGCTTGCCCCCTCGATGATTTGTGTTAACATCGACAACATTCTTGATTTCCCTCCCAACACAAAACTTGTTCTAGTTTTGCGTTGCACCTTGAGTTCCTTGCTATCCGACTTATGTTATGCTCTACCTTGGAGTATTACCATCATTTATGACAAGAATTTCGTGAGAATTTCACCACCTCTTATGAATTATTGAAGCAAGTAATACTTCTCACCATAACCTTTCCTTCTTGGTCCACGTGTTGATTCTAACCGGGATACCAACAAGTGAACGGTGCTGCTTGGATTCTGTACTTGTAGCAACCCTATTGCTTTGAAGTTGATGGTCGATAGTTCGTTCTTAGACTATTGGTTATTGAACCACCATTCTAGCATTGATCATGCTACCTAAGCCCATCTTCTGGGTGCACCTTTCAACCAATGTTTACTTTCATATGTTTTCCTCGGGCATACATCATTATATCATTTGATCTAACAAATGTTATCTCCTTGTTTACATTATTGAGGAGATCCATCTTTTTGGAAATCTCGATGAGTTGTCGCCAAGTCCATCCGCCACCTCCTCATCCTCTCCTTGGATTGATGATGAACTCTTGTTTCGAAACTCACTTCCATAGTTCATTTACCGAGAATCTCACAATGTCATCTCGTCGATTTGTGTTGCACCTCTTCATCCCAGGCATCCTGAGTCTGAGGTATCCAGACAGCAATCGGATCTGCATCTCGGTCAGATATGATGGTTGGAACATATTTCCAAGAGTTATAACATCAGTCTCTATATAACTTGGTAAGGTGATGTCATGCCTAGCACACCTGGCCGGAGGACCTGCTGTTATAGTTTCCTTTTTAACAAGGATATCCATTCTTCCATGAGGAAATTGTAAGACTTATTCTATCAGTTGTTCCTGATGGATCCTTTGTGTATCCAAAGTCCGACCTTTGCTTGAAGACCATGACAATGCTATCTCGAAGCATGTATGTGGTACTCCTATCATCAATAAGAACATTTGAAGCACAATGCTAAAATTTTCTTTATCAATTATCCAAACACTGTTGTTTGGCTAATGTCATGAAATTCCTCTCCCCTTACCTAAATGGTTACATACTTGGATCCCTATCCTTAATATCTTGCTCTTCCTTTCCTTGGGAAAGATATACTCTAATACTTGAGTAGAAACACCTTTTCCTTTCCATTGGTCTGATTAATGTAATAATCACATTTTCCTTTCCATTGTTTGGCTAACCTTTCTTGTGACATATGTGATATAAGCAGTAATGTTTCCCAGCTTATGTAAACACCTCAGTGTACCATCATGTCTGGTGTAACCCTGTTACTACTGTTGATGACATTCCGGTAGCCACCGATGGATGAGAACTTTGCCTATTGGTCCGCCTCGTTCAACAAGCAGGAAATGGTTATCTTCGTCCCTCGGCCTTGGTACCAATGTTGTTGCTGACATAGCTGACAGACTATCCTCTGACTTGCCTTGCTTACACGATCGTGCAAGATGTCAGCGTCCTTTGGACCTTCAACCCACATGGTGGGCCCATAACCCACAGATCCACAGGATCGAAACCTGACTCCCCTGTACACCCCCTGTTTCCACAGTTATTCCTAACACATGTATTTGTATGTAATTCACGAGCCACCTTCTGAGAGATCACCAATTCTAGTATCAGACATAATACTTATTCCCATTGCTCTAAACCCCTTTCACTTTGTTTCAGGCAACGAACGATTGCCTATCCGCTTGAGACTTCGTATTGCACCTTCTTACCTTTCTCTCGATGACTTTCTTAAATATCAACTCGAGAGATGCCTCTATGCCTTGTCCATGAAGATAGCCCCCAGGTACCTAACATGTATTGGGCTCCGCCCTTCTCAAGTCTTACCCCTTGTCTTTCCGTAAGTACAATGGAGATCCTGAAGAAAGGATGTTGCTTTCATCATGATGACTTGAAGTAGAGAAATGAAGAGATCAACGTAGTGGATCGACCTCTGCGAGAAGAGCAACCAAGAACGAGAAGATCTGTTAGAACTACGTAACCAGAATTTTCCCTCTTACTCTACCTTTTAAATCTCGAGACGAGATTTCTTGTAGTGGAGGACTTTGGTGCACTAGAGCATGTGCTTGTAGTTCAAATTTTAATTATGCACATTAAATGCCTAGCAACTCAATTAATGCATAAAATTGCCAAATGAACCCGAAATAATTCCAAATTTAAACACGACACTCATGTAGTTGCATGTTCACTGTACATAAATGTTCTAGCATATACTTCACCATCCTTTCCCTCCGTAACACCATTTTGTCTTTCAAAACATAATGAAAAAATTAGGTATACCACAAACAGTTTACTAGAAAGAATCGTGTGGGATGCGATATAAAATATCTTGGCGCACCGTCTTGTCTGGCTTACGCAGGAAGCTTCGTCGTCTACAGTCGACCGCCCCCGCTTGAACCACACTTGCGCGCCAGTTTCTCGTGGCACCGAGCGAAAAAGCCACCGCGGAAATATCTATCTCCCTGCCCCTTCCTCCCACCAAAAGCCACATTTCCACTGTTCCTCCTTGCTTTCCAAGTTCAAACCTTCACTGCTGCTTACTAGTAGCTTAGTCTCCTCGCCGGCGACCCTTCTTCTTGTAGCGCCAGCTCCTTGCTGGCTACCCTTCTTCTTGCAGCGCTGCCTCCTCGCCAACGACCCTTCTTCTTGCAGCGCTGCCTCCTCGCCAGCGATCCTTCTTCTTGCTACGTGGCCTCCTCGCCGCCGACCCTTCTTCTTGCTGCATGGCCTCGTCGATATGCTCAAGCAATCCACACCCCACCCACACCATCCTCCTACTTTCTCGTCCCACATGCCCCGACCGACGGCGCTACACCTTCCGCTGAAAGCACTGTCCCCCTCCTCCAATTAAGCGCCGCCCACAGACATTTTGCACGCGGTATAACGTGGAGCTCAGTAGCATGCGGCCGTACGCGCGCATGAGGTCGCTATGGCTGCCATGCGTGCCGACCGCCAGATCTTGGAGGAGCACCTCGTCTTCGAGGCCACCGTAGACACCGCCACGTGGTTGTCTACTTTAAAATAAAGTTCGTGTTGTTTTCTCGAGGCCACCGCCAATGCCTTCTAGTGATTTGTCCTATGTAATGTTAATATGCAATCTGATGTTCAGTTAACAGTTTGGTCCTCTGAAATGTAATGTTTAGTCAACACTTTGGTCCAACAATTGCTACATTTCGTAGTACTGTTCTCAAGCATTCTTTGTTTTGTTAACTGTCTTATCTTCTAGTACATGTTTCTATTCTGCAATGTCGTGCTTAGTTAACTATTTTGGTTCATTTGGTCTGCTGTCCACTTAATTGTTTGGTTCAGTTCTGCAATTTGATTTTCATTTGTTGTGGGTACAATTTTGTATTGTTATGCATGTGACACCAATCGAATTTGGCTGTACTCGATACATATTCTATTAATACTATGGCAACTCTTAGTTAACCTGATCAAGATCTTCCTTATGTGTGTTGCAGGGAAACAATGGGAGACACTGCGATTTACCATCGAGGTTTGTTCAAGCATGGTCTTTTGGCTAATAGCACATTATTGTGCAGTTGCAGGAATCATTCTAATATTTAGGTTTCTTACAATTTGGTCTTGCACATGTAGGTCCTGCTGTCAGAGACTTAGACCCACTGTTCGACCCATTTTGCATATGGGGAAATGAGATGTCCATGAATATCAATCAAGTCAAGAAACTCATAAAGATTGTTAGGATGAAGAAACTTGCAACGAATAATAGCAAGATCTTTGTTTGCATAATGAAGAAGACATCAGTCAACTATAGGATGGTACTAACTCTTTTACCTTGTTTTTACTCCTTACGCCATTTCAAAATTTATAACAGCGATTTATGCATATCTTTGTTTTCAGTACTTTTCAAAGTAGTTCACCGATGATTACCTCTCAAACCACCTGCATGGTCAAGAGGCGAGGAAGGTATTCATTCAACACCCACGGTACAATATTGAAGTCTTGCTGAAGAGGATGAAGGTTGGGCGGGCAATTATCCATAGCCACTGGCCTAAAGTTGCAAGGACATTCAACATCACTGAAGGCTCAATATCTTCCTTCCGCTTCTGCAGTTTCCCAGATGACATTCATCTGTCTATTTACCGTGTATGATGCTACTTTCCAAAGGTTTTTGATGTTGCATGTGAAACTTGGTGCTGTTGTGTAATGGCGTAACTGAGTGCCAAAGCTATCTGATGTAATTTGATGATGAAATCTTGGTTGCTGTTATACGGATATGAAATATCTAGTGTGTTTTATAAGAAATATCAATTTGATTAGTACATGGATTATCAATAATAGACTAATTACCCTGGTTATTGGGGTTTTCTATTGCATACGATTACTCAGACAGCACCGTGGGCGATGAACACAAACAACCCGCACAGTTTCTAGAAAGTAGGTGTGTTCGATCAACTAATAATCACACATGGCTTCCGGTAGAGAACTGTTTGCGTTAGGCCACCTTGCACAAATGTTTCCACACAAAAAATTGTCTGTGATATACATATGAACAGAAATGATTTTCTAGGATTCACTGTGTGGGATGTACATATGAACGGAAACAATTGGGTTTCCATGCCCCGCCAGATCACACACGAGCTCATTTTGTGTGCTAGGAGGGCCTATCCCTGACGGTTTCTAGGTCGTGTGGGAAGGACCCCCCTAAAACCCACACTCACTTGGCGACGGCTCCAAATGTCATCGCGGAAAGGGGTTAAAAACCGTTTGTATAGCACGTCGTTGTACCAGTGTGTACTCTCGTGCAATGACAAGTGAATAAACACTCATCTTGAAAATAACACATCTAGCATGGAAACATATCAGCGACCCCTACCGTTTCATGAGCCGTACGGGCACACAAAAAGTAAATTTATTTTGAAAATTAGAGATGGCACATAAAAATTTGCTTAGAACGGCAAAAGAATACCGCATATAGGTAGGTATAGTGGACTCACATGGCAAAAATGGTTTAAGGATTTTGGATGCACAAGTAGTGATCATACTTAGCGCAAGTGAAGGCTAGAAAAAGATTGAGAAGCATCCAACCAAGAAACAAAAATCTCATAAGCGAGCATTAAGCATAATTAATACCGAATAATTCACCACAAGTAGGATATAATTTCATTGCATACCTATTGACTTTCATGCTTTCATAGGGAATCACAAACCTTAACATCAATATTCTTACTAAAGCATAATTACTCATCAAGATGACTATATCATCATATCGCAATACTATTACAAGGAATCAAGTTTATTTTGTCCAATGATCTTCATGTAAGTTTTTACCATATCTCTCTTAAATAACTATCACTTTGGGACTAGTTTCATAAGTTGCTTTTGATGGCACAAACAAATCTAATTGAAGATCATTAACGCAAAAAAATTCTTATCTCAAAATAATATAAGTGAAGCATGAGATAATTTCTTAAAAAATTACTAACTCTCAAATAAATCTAAGTGAAGCATGAGAGCATTGCTTCAAAAATAATAAAGCACACCGTGCTCAAAAAGATAGAAGTGAAGCACTAGAGCAATTCCATAGCTCAAAAAGATTGAAGTGAAGCATAGAAAGCAATTCTAACAAATCATAGAATAATTTTGGCTCTATCAAATAGGTGTGTCCAGCAAGGACAGATGACTTAAAATAAAAAAGAAAACAAGCAAAGACTCATATCATACAAGACGCTCCAAGCAAAACTCATGATATGTGACGAATAAAAATATAGCTCCAAGCAAAATACTGATGGTCGTTAGAAGAAAGAGGCGATGCCACTCGGGCATCCCCAAGCTTAGTTGCTTGCGTCTCTTTTAGATAATAGCTTGGGATGCCATGGGGTATCCCCAAGTTTAGGCTCTTCTTACTCCTTATTCCTTCATCCATCCTGATCTCACACAAAACTTGAAAACTTCAATCACACAAAACTCAACAAAACCTTCATGAGATCCGTTAGTATAACAAAGCAAATCACTACTATAAGTGTTGTTGCAAACCCATTAATATTTTATTTTTGCATTATATTGATACATCTCCAACGTATCTACAATTTTTGATTGTTCCATGCTATTATATTATCTGTTTTGGATGTTTAATGGGCTTTATTATACACTTTTATATTATTTCTGGGACTAACCTACTAACCCAAGGCCCAGTGCAAATTGCTGTTTTTTTGCCTATTTTAGTGTTTCACATAAAAGGAATATCAAACGGAATCCAAACGGAATGAAACCTTCGGGAGAGTTATTTCTGGAACAAACGTGATCCAGGGGACTTGGAGTAGACGTCAAGAAAGAAGCAGGGAGGCCACGAGGTAGGGAGGCGCGCCTGCCCCCCTGGGCGCGCCCCACCCTCGTGGGCCCCTCGTAGCTCCACCGACCTTCTTCTTCCTCCTATATATATCCATATACCCCCAAAAACATCCAAGAGCACCATGAAACCCTGTTTCCACCGCCGCAACCTTTTGTACCCAAGAGATCGCATCTTGGGGCCTTTTCCGGAGCTCCGCCGGAGGGGGAATCGATCACGGAGGGCTTCTACATCAACACCATAGCCTCTCTGATGATGTGTGAGTAGTTTACGACAAACCTTCGGGTCCATAGTTATTAGCTAGATGGCTTCTTCTCTCTCTTTGGATCACAATACAAAGCTCTCCTCGATCTTCTTGTAGATCTATTCGATGTAATTCTTTTTGCGGTGTGTTTGTCGAGATCCGATGAATTGTGGGTTTATGATCAAGTTTATCTATGAACAATATTTGATTCTTCTCTGAAATCTTTTATGTATGTACGGTTATCTTAGCAAGTCTCTTCGAATTATCAGTTTGGTTTGGCCTACTAGATTGATCTTTCTTGCAATGGGAGAAGTGCTTAGATTTGGGTTCAATCTTGCGGTGTCCTTTCCCCGTGACAGCAGGGGCAGCAAGCCACGTATTATATTGTTGCCATCGAGGATAAAAAGATGGGGTTTATATCATATTGCTTGAGTTTATCCCTCTACATCATGTCATCTTGCCTAATGTGTTACTATGTTCTTATGAACTTAATACTCTAGGTTCATACTGGATAACGGTCAATGTGTGGAGTAATAGTAGTAGATGCATAATCGTTTCGGTCTACTTATCGTGGACGTGATGCTTATATACATGATCATGCCTAGATATTCTTATAATTATGCACTTTTCTATCAATTGCTCGACAGTAATTTGTTCATCCACCGTAATACTTATGCTATCTTGAGAGAAGCCACTAGTGAAACCTATGGCTCCCGGGTCTATCTTTTATCATATAAGTTTCCAATCTATGTTACTTTGCAATCTTTACTTTCAATATATATCATAAAAAGACCAAAAATATTTATCTTATTATCTCTACCAGATCTCACTCTCGTAAGTGACCGTGAATGGATTGACAACCCCTTTATCACGTTGGTTGCGAGGTTCTTATTTCTTTGTGTAGGTACGAGGTACTTGCGTGTAGTCTCCTACTGGATTGATACCTTGGTTCTCAAAAACTAAGGGAAATACTTACGCTACTTTGCTGCATCACCCTTTCCTCTTCAAGGGAAAACCAACGCAGTGCTCAAGAGGTAGCAAGAAGGATTTCTGGCGCCATTGCCGGGGAGATCTACGCACAAGTAAAGACATACCAAGTACCCATCACAAACTCTTATCCCTCGCATTGCATTATTTGCCATTTGCCTCTCGTTTTCCCCTCCCCCACTTCACCTTTGCCTTTGCCTTTTTCTTCGCCTTCTTCCTGTATGTCTTTTTGTTTGTGTTTCCATGTGCCTTCTATTTGCTTGCATCTTTGCTCACTAAAAATCTATTGATATGGAACCACTTAAAGTGTTCTATTTGGATCATCTTCGGTCCTTATGCGCTCGTGCTGAAACCCCAACAAGCCTAGTTGATGGGAAATCTTTAGATGAGCATTCTCGTTTTGTGCATCACCGTTTGTCTGAAAAAGGGAAACTCTTATGGGATCAAATGAACAAATAGTTGTGTTATTCTTGGAATCTTTGTGAAATTTGTGATTTTACTTGTTGCTCTAAGAACCCTAAAAACACCTTCCCTACCTATGTGAGTTTAATGAAAATGAAATCTTATCTTCTTATGCAAAGGGTGTTTATAGTTACTATGATATTGAACAAATTGAAGAATTTGTTGCTTTTAAGGGTGCTTATGAAGTTTCTTCTTTGATTGAAAAGTATGATATTACTCTCTACGAATCTGAAAATCTTGACATACTTAAATATTGCTATGAAAACTATGCTCATAATGTCTATGTCAAAGAATTTATTGAAAGAATGATCGCTACTTTGGAAGAAAATAATGGTATGCATGAATCTATAAATATTTATGATTCCAATGATTTGATTGAAATATCCCTTGATGAACATGATGCTTTCTATTCTTGTGGCCATGATGCCAATATTTATGAAGATGAATTTGCTATAGTTCCTTATGTTAAACATGAGATCGTTGCTATTACACCCATACTTGATGTTTCCTTCGATGAAAAGCATGATTGCAATGATGTTATTATAAATTCTATTAATGTCAATTGTGATAATAACATGCAAAACCCTAAGCTTGGGGATGCTAGTTTTGCTATAACTACTATTTGTTGCAACTATCATGATTGGGTGATTCTTCTTTTGATCTTGAAAATTTATTTAAGCCTCGTGATGAATATGAGATTGATAATAGTGTTTGTAATATTATTGAAAGTGGGTTTGGAAGAGTGTCAACATTAGATCCCGCATATTTGGAGGATGTTCAATCTTATGAAATTTTTGATAAAGGTGGGTTTGGAGAGGTCATGACTTTAGTTAATGTTAATCCCACTATTTTGGAAGAGTGTCAACTTTGCATGCATGTGGATCGTGTTGAAAATATTTTATGTGGTAGCTATTTTGTTGAATTTTCTTATGATCCCACATGTAATTATTATTAGAGAGGAAAATATGATTGTAGAAATTTTCATGTCACTAAATCGCCTCTCGTTATGTTGAGATTGCTATTGTTTCTTTTCACTTCCTTGCATATGCTAGTTTTTGCTTGCTATGATAATTTGTTTGAATATAAGATTACTATGCATAGGAAGTATGTTAGACTTATATGTGTTTGTTACGTGTTTTATGATGCTCTCTTTGTGCTTCAATTCTTGTCTTCCATGTGAGCATCATCGAAATTGTCAATGCCTAGCTAGGGGCGTTAAACGATAGCGCTTGTTGGGAGGCAACCCAATTTTATTTTTGTTTCTTTCTTTTTGGTTCTGTTTAGTAATAAATAATTCATCTAGCCTCTGTTTATATGTGGTTTTATGCTTTTCATTAGTGTTTGTTCCAAGTAGAACCTTTGGGAAGACTTGGGGGAAGTTTTTGCGATCTTGCTGTAAAAAACAGAAACTTTAGCGCTCAGGAGTTTTGCTGCCATTTTTTACTGGAGGGTGAGATTAGGTTGATTATTTTTTAAGATGATTAATAGACACATTACTCACGTCCACCAATTTATTTCAGAATTTTTGGGGTTACAGAAGTATTCGAAACCTACAGATTACTACAGACTGTTCTGTTTTTGACAGGTTCTGTTTTTCGTGTGTTGTTTGCTTATTTTGATGAATCTATGCCTAGTATCGGAGGGTATGAACCATAGAGAAGTTGGAATACAGTAGGTTTAACACCAATAAATAAAGAATGAGTTCATTACAGTACCTTAAGTGGTGGTTTGTTTTCTTATACTCACAGAGCTCATGAGATTTTCTGTTGAGTTTTGTGTTGTGAAGTTTTCAAGTTTTGGGTAAAGATTTGATGGATTATGGAATAAGGAGTGGAAAGAGCCTAAGATTGGGGATACCCAAGGCACACCAAGGTAAAATTCAAGGACAACCAAAAGCCTAAGCTTGGGGATGCCCCGGAAGGCATCCCCTCTTTCGTCTTCGTCCATCGGTAACTTTACTTCATGCTATATTTTTATTCACCACATGATATGTGTTTTGCTTGGAGTGTCTTGTATGATTTGAGTCTTTTATTTTTAGTTTACCATAATAATCCTTGCTTTACACACATTTTGGGAGAGACACACATGAATTGGAATTTATTAGAATACTCTATATGCTTCACTTATATCTTTTGAGCTAGATAATTTTGCTCTAGTGCTTCACTTATATCTTTTAGAGCACGGTGGTGGTTTTATTTTATATAAATTATTGATCTCTCGTTGCTTCACTTATATTATTTTGAGAGTCCCTTAGAACATCATGGTGATTTTCTTTGGTTATAAAAGTAGTCCTAATATGATAGGCATCCAAGATTGGTAGAATAAGAACTATCATAAAAGTGCATTGAATACTATGAGAAGTTCGATACTTGATAATTGTTTTGAGATATGAGGATGGTGACATTAAAGTTGTGCTAGTTGAGTAGTTGTGAATTTGACAAAAACTTGTGTTGAAGATTGCAAGTCCCATAGCATGCACGTATGGTAACCGTTGTGTAACTAATTTGAAACATGAGGTGTTCTTTGATTGTCTTCCTTATGAGTGGCGGTCGGGGACGAACGATGGTCTTTTCCTCCCAATCTATCCCCTAGGAGCATGCGTGTAGTGCTTGGTTTTTGATGACTTGTAGATTTTTGCAATAAGTATGTGAGTTCTTTATGACTAATGTTGAGTCCATGGATTATACGCACTCTCACCTTTCCATCATTGCTAGCCTCTTCGGTACCGTGCATTGCCCTTTCTCACCTTGAGAGATGGTGCAAACTTCGCCGGTGCATCCAAACCCCGTGATATGATACGCTCTATCACACATAAACCTCCTTATATCTTCCTCAAAACATCCACCATACCTACCCATTATGGCATTTCCATAGCCATTTCGAGATATATTGCCATGCAACTTTCCACCGTTCCGTTCATCATGACACACATCATCATTGTCATATTTCCTTGCATGATCATGTAGTTGACATTGTATTTGTGGCAAAGCCACCATGCATAATTTATCATACATGTCACTCTTTATTAATTACCCTTCCCGGTACACCGCCGGAGGCATTCATATAGAGTCATATTTTGTTCTAGTATCGAGTTGTAATCATTGAGTTGTAAATAAATAGAAGTGTGATGATCATCATTAATAGAGCATTTTACCAAATAAAAAAAGGCCCAAAAAGAAATAAAAAGAAATAAAAAAGGACAATGCTACTATCCTCTTTTTCCACACTTGTGCTTCAAAGTAGCATCACGATCTTTATGATAGAGAGTCTCTTGTTTTGTCACTTTCATATACTAGTGGGAATTTTTCATTATAGAACTTGGCTTGTATATTCCAACAATGGGCTTCCTCAAATGCCCTAGGTCTTCGTGAGCAAGCAAGTTAGATGCACACCCACTTAGTTTCTTTAAGCTTTCATACATTTATAGCTCTAGTGCATCCGTTGCATGGCAATCCCTACTCCTTGCATTGACACCAATTGATGGGCATCTCCCTAGCCCGTTGATTAGCCGCGTTGATGTGAGACTTTCTCCTTTTTTGTCTTCTCCACATAACCCCCATTGTCGGTGTCAAAACCAGCGGATCTCGGGTAGGGGGTCCCGAACTGTGCGTCTAGGTGGATGGTAACAGGAGGCAGGGGACACAAAGTTTTACCCAGGTTCGGGCCCTCTTGATGGAGGTAAAACCCTACGTCCTGCTTGATTAATATTGATGATATGGGTAGTACAAGAGTAGATCTACCACGAGATCAGACAGGCTAAACCCTAGAAGCTAGCCTATGGTATGATTGTATGTTGTAGTTGTTGTGTCCTACGGACTAAACCCTCTAGTTTATATAGACACCGGAGAGGGTTAGGGTTACACAAGGTCGGTTACAAAAGGAGGAGATATCCATATCCGTACTGCCTAGCTTGCCTTCCATGCCAAGTAGAGTCCCATCCGTACACGAGACAAAGTCTTCAATCTTGTATCTTCATAGTCTAACAGTCCGGCCAAAGGATATAGTCCGGCTGTCCGGAGACCCCCCTAATCCAGGACTCCCTCAGTAGCCCCTGAACCAGGCTTCAATGATGATGAGTCCGGCACGCAGTATTGTCTTCAGCATTGCAAGGCGGGTTCCTCCTCCGAATACATCACATAAGGATTTGAATACAAGGATAGTGTCTGACCCTACAAAATAAGTTCCACATACCACCATAGAGAGAATAATATTTCCACAAATCTAATCTGCTGACATGTTTCGGCAACACGACATTATGCCACGACCCGGTAATTATTCGAACCGTTTTTCTTCAACCAGCCTCACACATAACGCGAGGCGGTTTCTTGACACGTCTTGTCAAAGCAGAGATCGTGCTCCCCTAATTACGAGATTCTCATCAATACGGTCATGGGTAACCCAACTGTATCTAGGACTCCTAGATTATAGGCAAGTCCCAAACGGCTACGGAGAGGATGCTTGATATTCACCCTCTTTATAAAGGGACAAGGCTTTTACTTTTTTCCCTCCTGTGCTCAATCGAATCCTTCCCCCGCCTCGAGTTCTAACACCCAAAGCCCAGGTCAGGTGCTCCGGATCTTCAATCATGTCCGGATCTAGCCTTCAAGGCCGGTGGATGCCCTCCTCCGTTACGGAAGAAGACATCAAGAAGTTGAGGGAGGCCAGATACCTGACCGCCGAGGTTTCGCACCGGCTGCCTGCTCGAGGGCAGGTCGTCCCTACTCCTGAACCCAATGAAGACATCGTGTTCATCTCCCACTTCCTCCGAGGTCTAGGCCTCACTCTGGATCCCTTCGTTAGGGGGCTGATGTTTTATTACGGGCTAGATTTCCACGATCTGGCCCCAGACTCCTTTCTCCACATCTCATCATTTATTGTTGTATGTGAGGCCTTCCTCCGCATTACCCCTCACTTAGGCCTATGGCTCAAGACCTTTGACGTGAAGCCGAAGATGGTCGAGGGGCAGCATGTAGCGTGCGGAGGCGCATTAATAAGCAGGATTGCCGGAGCTCCATGGCCAAAGGGTTCTATTCCAGAGGTGTCCGGATTGTGGCAACGGGAGTGGTTTTACATCACAGCTCCCAGAAGTGCCAAGTGGGTGGCCGCCCCTGCTTTCCGCTCAGGCCCTCCACCACAACTGATGTCATGGATTAGTAGAGGGCTGAGCTGGGGTCCCACCAAGGACGTGCCTGTACTGCAAAGCCGCATTCAAAATCTCTTCGAAGGAGATTTCAGTTTGATTATGGTAATGCAAGTCATGCTGGTTCGACGAATCCAGCCATGCAAACGTAGGCCTCTTCGCGTGTGGGAGTTCAACCCAGAAGGACCGCGCGCTATTCAGGATTTCCTCGGCCTGACGCACGAGGAGATGTATAAATCATTCTCCGGACCCCAGATAGAGTGTCCGGATACCACCGAGGACGTGGGCCTGAGCAGCAACCGCACCGCCGACCAAGTAAGTTATCCTCTAGCCGAACACACCGTCTTTCATTTATCATGAAGTTATTCTGAGAAATCGCTCTTTGACTAGGACTGGATAACAAAGGCGAAGGTGATTCGGTGTTCAGCCCCCCTTCTTGAGGGTTTGGAAAATCCGGTACTGGAAAAGATGCTCAAGCTAGCACCTTGCCCGGAGCCCTCAAAGGAAGACAAAGGGGGGAATAATGAGGGCGAAAGCGGGCCTCCACCACTACCTATTTCGACCGAGGGAACGAGTGCCTCCGTGATGGAGGATAACCGAGGGGAGGAATCGGACATTCTCTCACCCCAGGGAAGGAAGAGGACTACCTTTGAAGATCCGGAAACCAAGGTTTCCAAGCGGGAGAAGAAATCTCCACCGGAGGGTCCTGCCTTGGAGGGTGCTCTTGCCGCACAAAGTACGCGCGGGGATCAGCCCTCTAACGAGCCGTAAGTAATTAAAAAGTACTTTAATAGTGAAGATATATTACCTTACTTCTGAGGAAAATAACCGAAGTACTTATCTTGCAGTTCAGATCTTTGCCCCTCTCAGCAGAGCTCGTCTTCGGGGGATCTTCTTCCGGAGATGATGGAGAGCGAAACGCCTCCCCCAGACTCCTCCGCTCAAGAAGCGGGCGACCTTGAAGTGTCGTCACGGAGGGCCTCTCCGGATCCGGTGAGGCCAGAAGATAATCCTATAGTCACCCGAAGTCCCCAGCGTCCGGCTCTCGAAGAGAGCAAACAGAAGAGTCCGACACCGTCTGGTATGCGGTCGGACATACTGAGAGAGCTGTTGGAGCGAGCGGCCATCTCAGAAGAACACCATACATTGATGGGTACGGTGATGGAAAGGATCTCATCCGCCGAAAGCGGGTTGCATGATGCCTTTATAAGTCTACTGACGGGCTTTGAGATACGTAAAATGATGTACATTTGCGATGGTACCGCACATTTTTAGGTGTGCCCTTTGTAGATAGTAGCCCCTGAGACTCTGGTTGTCGCCGAGAACGGCGGCGAACAGAGGATCGTAGTTCCAGGCAATAACCATACCGCTTTAATGTGCAGGTAGTGGGAGCTCTGGTGGCTAGCCGGACTCATGAGTTTGCCGAACTGGAGCGCCAACTGGATGCAGCGGATGTCGACATTGAGCTTGTTAACAAGAGGCTTGATGAGGCACAGGGTAAGTGTTATTTTCTGGTGAATGCCACATAGTAAGAGCAGCATGATGCCAGTATCTTTAATATGTTGTGACTGCAGATGGAGCTTCCACCGTGGAAACCCTGCGGGCGGAACTTGCCCGAGCCAAAGAACAAGCAAGGATTAGTAATGCGGCTACTTTGAAGGCGGCCGAAGAGTTGAAAGCTGAGAAGGCTGCGCATTGCGAGAGCAAAGAGAAGATGGCCGTAAAGTTAAAAGACACTGCTGACCGTTGCCAGTTCCGTGAAAAATAAAACCGAGCGAAGGCAACAGACCTTGAAAAGGCCACGATGGCGAACAAAGACACCCGCTCTGCTATGAGAGCGAAGAAGGAGGAGCTGCATGAAGCCGGGGATATTGCGGCTGGGAAGCCCTTCATGCTGCGGAGGAAGTTCGGAGATCCACGGTATGCCCCTCTGGATCGGCTGTGGAGTTCGACAGACGCATATATGGACTTGGCGGCGAGCGCTACCGATGCGGCCAAATACTTCCAAGGTCAAACAGATCGTGAAGTGGACAAGCTTTTCTGGACGCAATTCAACATTCCAGAGCGGCTGCTTCCATTGACTGATCAGCTAGCCGAATGGGCCGAACTAAATAGGTTGTCCGGACTCGCCATGAGGTCTGTCGTGGATCAGCTGTGGCCGGAAAAGCCGAAGCGGAACAACTATTTCAACTTAGTGCAGCAGTTCCTTGGTGCGGTGCCGCGCATCAATGCGATGAGGAGGTCGGCGTGCATAGAAGGCTCACGGATGGCCCTTGCCCGTGTTAAAGCATACTGGGCAAAGATGGATGGTACCGCTGTTGCGGCGCAGGGTTCGGCCATAGGCCGAGTGGCTGCCGAGCACTATTTCGAAGAGGTTCTCAAGGGTGCTCGTTTGATAGAGGCCCAGTGCTTGAAGAATATTATGTTTGAGTGACATGTATTCCCATTGTAAACACAATGTTTTTATGAAATTTATTAAGGCTGTGTTTATACTTTTGCCTGAAAGTAATATGATGCCTCCTATGTGGCCGTTTATGTATACATGTGTATAACCTGAAAGATTGCAGTCGTCGGCTTCGGCCCCCATGCAGATAATGCGGAGGTGTTCGCAGAAGACACATGTTCACACTTAACCCAACTTCTTGGTCCTATTAAGGAGGTGATAGCGCAGCGAACGAGGCAACCGGACTATTATGCTTTAACACTTACACTTAGCCATAGGAGTTTGACGGTGGGGCTACTATATAGCCCCTGTTGGCTCCGCACTCTCCCGAATTTGGGGTGCGTACATGCCTGGCCGGGAAATGGCCCTTCGTTAATACGGAGGAATTCTAACATTCCGATAGGTCATCGAGTGGTTGACCAGTCTCACGCTATATCATGACAGTCAGTTTTCGGCTTTTTCTACTGAGGTGCTCGTCTGGATGACCCGGGGCACGATCGCAGTAGTTCTCCTAGTGCTACCTTAGCCGATAGAGGGGAACGTAAGGTACCAAAACATAGGAGCCGGGCAAACCCAACATTTGACCAAAGACATGATTCGGAGCTGATGCATATAAGGCCAAACTCGCGACGCCGAACACTCCCTAAGGTGTTCGGTCTTTATGGTATAAACCGGGCCTAAATAGTGCCCTTTGTAAGAAGCCCCTGGTGTACAGGTACGTGCATTATTCTGACGTGGCCACATGCCAAGATGCCAACATCCTTCTCAATTGTACTGAGAATCCGAGGGATGTGTATCAACAAGAGACAATAAAAAAGGTTGACGCAGGGTCTTAATCTAAAAAGAATCGTTGGGACGGGTCCCTGCTGCACGTCTGCGCCTGTGTCTCCGTTGTGCCGTATCCTGGACGGGTGTAGCACGGTGGTCATCTGTAAAAGAGAGGAACTTAGGTGAAAAGTTGTCATGCAAAAGGTAGGTTTTAAAGAAACCATGTAAATTTCAAGATGAGTAAAAATTGCCACTTGTCTGCGCGCGTTGAGCCCCTTGTGTTTATGAGAGGGGTGTGGCATCAAACCTGTACGAATTTCATATAGCTACGCCGGACTCATCTAACCGTGTCTGTGGTCTTGATGACCTATCGAGTACTTTAGTTGGTGAGGCCATTTTAGTGTGCGGCTGCCACGGCAGCCGCACCCTCCTCGGCGCGCAGGGATCACTCAATATTTCCATTTACTATAATGATGCCACGTGGACCGGGCATCTTAAGTGTGAGGGAAGCGTAATGCGGTATTGCATTAAAGCGAGCGAAAGCTTCGCATCCAAGTAGTGCTTGATAGCCACTTTGGAACGGAGCAATGTGGAAGGTTAAATTTTCGCTACGGAAGTTATCGGGGAAGCCGAATATAACTTCTAGTAGCAGGGAGCCCATGCAATGAGCCCCTGGGCCTGGCGTTACTCCTTTAACGGTAGTATTGCTGACGCAAATTTTCGTTGGGTCTATCCCCATTTTGCGGATTGTGTCCTGATATATCAAGTTTAGACTGCTGCCACCGTCCATCAGGACTCGTGTGAAGTGGTATCCGTCAATTATTGGGTCTAATACCAAGGCAGCCCATCTTGCACGCCAGATACTTACTGAGTAATCCCGATGGTCAAAAGTGATCGGTTGAAACGATAAGTGGCAGGGCTCCGCGGTGATAGGCCCTTGGGCATATTTATCTGGGAGTGCCGCTTTGTTTCTCCCCTTGATCATGTGTAACACGTTGACTATTTTGACTTTTGGTGGAAATTTCTTTATTTCCCCAGTGTCTTGCTTGAGAGGCTCATCCTCGTCTTCGCTTGGTGTATCCTCTCCCTTGTGTACGGCATTGAGCTTGCCGGACTGCTTGAAGACCCAACATTCTCTGTGGGTATGATTAGCGGGTTTACCCGGGGTGCTATGGATTTGACATATTAGGTCCAGAATTTTTTTGAGGCTGGATAGTTCATCCCTGTCGCCTTTAGAGGGCGGCTTTTGCTGACCTAGCCGAGAGCTTCTGAATCTGGCGTTTACCGCCATGCACTTCGAGCTGTCTTCTTTATTCCGATGCTTATTATTTTTGCTGCGTCACGATTTCCTATTTTCATCTCTAACTTCGGATGTACTTGGGTTGCTGGTGCTGCATCTGGCTAGCCAGCTGTCCTCACCCGCGCAAAAGCGGGTCATGAGGCTTGTTAATGCTGCCATTGTTCTCGGCTTTTCTTGGCCGAGGTGTCTGGCAAGCCATTCATCGCGGACGCTATGCTTAAAAGCTGCTGAGGGAGTCCTGGATTAGGGGGTGTCCGGATGGCCGGACCATACCTTCAGCCGGACTCCTGGACTATGAAGATACAAGATTGAAGACTTCGTCCCGTGTCCGGAAGGGACTTTCCTTGGCGTGGAAGGCAAGCTTGGAGATACGGATATGTAGATCTCCTACCATTGTAACTGACTTTGTGTAACCCTAACCCTCTCCGATGTCTATATAAACAGGAGGGTTTCAGTCCGTAGGACAACATATAGAACAACAATCATACCATAGGCTAGCTTCTAGGGTTTAGCCTCTCCGATCTCGTGGTAGATCTACTCTTGTACTACCCATATCATCAATATTAATCAAGCAGGACGTAGGGTTTTACCTCCATCAAGAGGGCCCGAACCTGTGTAAAACTTCGTGTCCCTTGCCTCCTATTACCATCCAGCCTAGACGCACAGTTCGGGACCCCCTACCCGAGATCCGCCTGTTTTGAAACCGACATTGGTGCTTTCATTGAGAGTTCGTCTGTGTCGTCGCCGTTAGGCTTGATGGCTCCTATGATCATCAATAGCGATGCAGTCCAGTGAGAGACCTTCCTCCCCGGACAGATCTTCGTCTTCGGCGGCTTCGCACTGCGGGCCAATTCACTTGGCCATCTGGAGCAGATCGAAAGCTATGCCCCTGGCCGTCAGGTCAGATTTGGATGTTTAAACTACACGGCTGACATCCATGGGGACTTGATCTTCGACGGATTCGAGCCACTGCCGAGCGCGTCGAACTATCACGACGAGCGTGATCTAGCTCTGCCGCCGAACAGTGCCCTGGAGGCCGCACCCGCATCAGCTTCGACCCTTAATTCAGAGCCAACTGCGCCGATCGAGGATGGGTGGTTGGACGCCGCCTCGGGGGCTGCGATTCCAACGGCGATCGAGCTGAACACCAGCCCCGCACTCCGCGGGACTTGTGACTCCAAGAAGCCGGACTCCTCTCCGGACTCCGAACCCTCCGCGCCCCTGCCGATCGAATCCGATCGGGTGTCGATCATGGAGTTTACTGCCGCGGACATCTTTCAGCACTCGCCTTTCGGCGATATTCTGAAGACACTAAAGTCTCTCTCTTTATCAGGAGAGCCCTGGCCGGACTACGGTCAGCAAGGTTGGGATACAGACGATGAAGAAATTCAAAGCCCACCCACCACCCACTTTGTAGCCACTATCGACGATTTAACCGACATGCTCGACTTCGACTCCGAAGACATCGACGGTATGGACGCCGATGAAGGAGAGGATGAAGAACCAGTGCCTGTTGGGCCCTGGAAAGCCACCTCGTCATATGACGTATACATGGTGGACGCACCAAAAGATGACGACGAGGAGCGGAAGGACGCACCGAAGGCTTGTTCCCTCGAGAAGCAGTCAAAGCGGCGACACAAGCGCCGCCCCAAATCCCGCCTCGACAGAAATAACGATCACACAGACCCAGTGTTGGAGCAGGGCGAACCGCTGCTGGACAACGGCAATCTGGATAATCAAACCGAACAAACAAATTCTATCAAGGATAAGGGTCCGGACGACATAACGCCGGACAGGCACCCGGAGTAGCAGAATGCCCGTAAAAGGCTTGTTGCCACTGCGAGGAGTCTTAAAAAGCAGAAGCAAAGGCTCAAGGCTGCGCAAGACACACTCCAAATCAGATGGAGTAAAATACTCAACACAGCAGCGAGGTACGGCGACAATCACCCCTCCAAGAGCTACCCAAAGCGGAAGCTGCTACCTGAATTCGATGAGGAGGCCTCAGACCCCCCACAACCAAATATCAAAGCAGCCACCTGGCCGGATAGACGACCCCTCTACCAACACAGAGCGGCATACAACGCCACTCACAATACAACACGCGACCCATGCGAGGGCTCGCACCCAAAGGACGGCGCAACAAGATCCATCTATGGACCACGCAAGCGTGCCCCGGCATACAATGCAACACAACAAACATCCGAACAACACGGTACACCTAGCTACAGGGGTGACGCACACCCCCTATGTTTCACCGATGAGGTGCTGGACCATGAATTTCCAGAGGGATTCAAATCCATAAACATAGAGACATATGACGGAACAACAGACCCTGGGGTCTGGATTGAGGACTACATCCTTCATATCCATATGGCTCGAGGAGATGATCTCCACGCCATCAAGTACTTACCCCTCAAGCTCAAAGGGCCAGCTCGTCACTGGCTTAAAGGCCTCCGCGAAAGCTCCATTGGAAGTTGGGAAGAGCTCGAAGACGCCTTTCGGGCAAATTTTCAAGGGACTTATGTCCGACCTCCGGATGCGGATGATTTGAGTCATATAACTGAACAGCTCGGAGAGTCAGCCCGAAAACTTTGGAATAGGTTTCTTACTAAAAAGAACCAAATTGTCGACTGTCCGGACGCTGAAGCCTTGGCAGCTTTTAAGCATAGCGTTCGTGACGAATGGCTCGCCAGACACCTCGGCCAAAATAAGCCAAGAAGGATGGCCGCATTAACAAACCTCATGACCCGCTTTTGTGCGGGTGAGGACAGCTGGCTAGCCAGATGCAGCACCAGCGACCCGAGTACATCTGAAGTTAGAGATGGAAACGGGAAATCACGGCGCAACAGCAATAACAAACGCCGGAATAAAGAAGACAGCACGAAGGGCACGGCAGTAAACGCCGGATTCAAAAACTCTCGGCCAGGTCAGCAAAAGCCGCCCTCTAAAGGCACCAGGGATGAACTGTCCAGCCTCAACAAAATTCTGGACCAAGTATGTCAGATCCATAGTACCCCTGGTAAACCTGCTAATCATACCCACAGAGAATGTTGGGTCTTCAAGCAGTCCGGCAAGCTCAACGCCGTACACAAGGGGGAGGATACACCAAGTGAAGACGAGGACAAGCCTCCCAAGCAAGACACTGGGGAACAAAAGAAATTTCCACCAGAAGTCAAAATAGTAAACGTGTTACATGTGATCAAGGGAAAAACAACGCGGCACTCCCAGGAAAATATACCCAAGTGCCTGTCACCGCGAAGTCCTGCCACTGGTCGTCTCAACCGATCACTTTCGACCATCGCGATTACTCAGCAAGTATCCGACGCGCACGATGGGCTGCCCTGGTATTAGACCCAGTAATTGGCAGATATCACTTCACACGAGTCTTGATGGACGGTGGCAGCAATCTAAACCTAATATATCAGGATACAGTCCGCGGGATGGGGTTAGACCCAACAAAAATTCGCCATAGCAATACTACCTTTAAAGGAGTAACGCCAGGCCCAGGGGCTCGTTGTACGGGCTCCCTCCTACTACAAGTTATATTCGGCTCCCCCGATAACTTCCGTCGCGAGCATTTGACCTTCCACATCGCTCCGTTCCAAAGTGGCTATCAAGCACTGCTCGGACGCGAAGCTTTCACTCGCTTTAATGAAATACCACACTGAGCCTCCCTCACACTCAAGATGCCCGGTCCACGTGGCATCATTTCAGTGAATGGAAATATCAAGCGATCTCTGCGCGCCGAAGAGAGTGCGGCTGCCCTGGCAGCCGCACACTAAAGGCGCCTGGACCAGCAAAAGCATCCAATAGGTCGTCAAGACCTCAGACACAACTAATCAAGTCCGGCGCCGCTATTTACACCGAATAAGTGGTCACACCCCTATTTGTCAATACAAGGGGCTCAACGCGCGCAGACAAGTGGCAATTTTTTCACATCTTGAATTATACATGGTTTCTTTAAAAACTATCTTTTTGCACGACAACTTTTTCACCTAAATTCCTCTCTTTTACAGAAGATCATCGTGCTACACCCGTCCAGGATACGGCACAACGGAGACACAGGCGCAGACGTGCAGCAGGGACCCGCTCCAAGGATTCTTTTTAGATTAAGACCCTGCGTAAACCTTTTTTACTGTTTCTTGTTGATACATATCCACCGTTGAGAAGGATGCTGACGTCTTGGCATGTGGCCACGCCAGAACAATGCACGTACCTGGACACAAGGGGCTTCTTACAAAGGCCATTATTTAGGCCTGGTTTATACCACAAAGACCGAATACCTTAGGGAGTGTTCAGCGTCGCGAGTTTGGCCTTATATGCATCAGCTCCGAATCATTGTCTTTGGTCAAATGTTGGGATTGCCCGGCTCCTGTGTTTTGGTGCCTTACGTTCTGCTTTACCGGCTAAGGTAGCACCAGGAGAACTACTGCGATTGTGCCCTGCTTCATCCGGACAAGCACCTCAGTAGAGAAAGCCGAAAACTGACTGTCATGATATAGCGTGAGACTGGTCAACCACTCGATGACCTGTTGGAATGTTAGAATTCCTCCGCCTTAACGAAGGGCCGTTTTCCGGCCAGACATGTACGCACGCCGGGATCGGGAGAGTGCGGAGCCACTAGGGGCTATCTAGTAGCCCCACTGTCAAACTCCTATGGCTAAGTGAAAGTGCTAAAGCATTATAGTCTGGTTGCCTCGCTCAATCCGCTATCACCTCCTTAATAGGACCAAGACGTTGGGTTAAGTGTGAACGCGTGTTTTTTGCGAGCACCTCCGCATTATATGCGTGGGGGTTGAAGCCGATGGCTGCAATCTTTCAGGTTATACACATGTATACATAAACGGCCGCCCAGGAGGCATCATATTACTTTCAGGAAAAAGTATAAAAATAGCCTTATAAAAATTTATAAAAGCATTTCGCTTACAATGAGATTACATATCACTCAAACATAATATTTTTTGAGCACTGGGTCTCTATCAAACGAGCACCCTCAAGAACTTCTTCAAAGTAGTGCTCAGCAGCCATTCGACCTATGGACGAATCCCGCGCGGCAACAGTGGTAGCATCCATCTCCGCCCAGTATGCTTTAACACGGGCAAAGGCCATCCATGAGCCCTCTATGCACGCCGACCTCTTCATCGCATTAATGCGCGGCACCACGTCAAGGAGCTGCTGCACCAAGCTGAAATAGCTGTTCGGTTTTGGCCTTTCCGGCCATAGCTGATCCACAACAGACCTCATGGCGAGTCCGGACAACCTATTCAATTCGGCCCATTCGGCTAATTGGTCAGTCAATGAAAGAGGACGCTTGGGAGAATGGAATTGTGTCCAAAACAGCCGGTCCACTTCACGGTCCATCTGACCCTGGAAGTACTTGGCCGCATCGGCAGCGCTCGCCGCCAAATCCATATATACATCCTCCGAACTCCACAGCCGATCCAGAGAGGCATACCGTGGATCTCCGAACTTCCTCCGCAACATAAAGGATTTCCTAGCTACAATATCCCCGGCTTCCTGCAGCTCCTCCTTCTTCGCCCTCATAGGAGAGCGGATGTCTTTTCTCGTCGCAGCAGCCTTCTCAAGGTCCGATGCCTTCGCTAGGTTTTCCTTTTCAAGAACCCGGCAACGGTCGGCGGCGGCTTTTAATTCTATGGCCATATTGGCCATCTTATCTCAGCTCTCGCCATGCGCGGCCTTCTTGGTTTTCAACTCTTCGGCCGCCTTCAAAGCAGCAGCATTACTAAACCTAGCTTGTTCCTTGGCTCGGGCAAGTTCTGCCCGCAAGGCTTCAAGAGTGGCAGCTCCATCTGCAGTCACAACATATTAAAGATACTGGCATCATGCTGCTCTTACTATGTGGCGTTTACCAGATAATGACACTTACCCTGTGCCTCGTCAAGCCTTTTGTTAACAAGCTCGATGTCGGCGTCTGCCGCATCCAACTGCCATTTTAAATGGGCGAACTCGCTAGTCCGGCTAGCCACCGGAGCTTCCATCACCTGCACATAGAGGTAGTATGGTTATTACCTGGGGATATGATCCTCTGTTCGTCGTCATTTCCGACGACAACCAGAGTCTCAGGGGCTACTATCTACACAGGGCACACCTAGCATGTGCAGGACTATCATACATTATTCTACGTACCTCAAAGCCTGTCAGTAGACTCATAAAAGCTTCATGTAATCCGCTTTTGGCGGACGAGATTCTCTCCATCATCGTATTCATCAGCACACAGTGTTCATCTGAGATGGCCGCTCGCCCCACCAACTCCCTCAGAACATCCGATCGCACACCAGACGGTGCCGGACTGTTTTTTCCGCTCTCTTCGGGAGCCGGACACTGGGAGCTTTGGGGGTCAATGGGATTATCTTCTGGCCTCACCGGACTCGGAGAGGCCCTCCGCGACGACACTTCGGGGTCGCCCGCTTCCGGAGCGGAGGAGTCCGGAGGAGGCGTTTCGCTCTCCATCATCTCTGGAAGAAGATCCCCCGAAGACGAGCTCATTTGAGAGGGGCTAAGGCCCGAACTGCAAAGATATATGCGGTGGTTATTTTCTCAGAAGAAAAAGATGGCATACCTGTACTATTAAAGTATTTCAGGTCACTTACGACTCGCTGGAGAATTGATCCCCCCGCGGACTTTGTGCGGCAAAGGCACCCCTCAAGGTAGGACCCTCTGTGGGAGACTTCTTCTCTCGTTTGGGAGCTTCGGCTTCCGAATCCCCGGGCACAGTCCTTTTCCTCCTCCGGTCGTCTTCCTTCATGGAGACGCTCGCTCCCTCGGTTAGAACGGGCAGCGTTGGGGGCCCGCGTCTGCCTATATTATCCTCCCCAGTATCTTCCTTCAAGGCCTCCGGGTAGGGTGCGACCTGGAGCATCTTTTCCAATACCGGATTGTCCAAACCCTCAGGGAGGGGGGCCGAACACCGAATCAACTTCGCCTTTGTTAGCCAGTCCTGGTCAAAAAGCGAACTCTCAGAAATAACTTCGTAACAAATGAGAGATAGTATGTTCGGCCGGAAGATTCCTTACCTGTTCGGCGGCGCGGTTACTGCTCAGGCCCACGTCCTCGGTGATTTCCAGACACTCTACCTGAGGTCCGAAGAATGACTTGTACATCTCCTCGTGCGTCAGGCCAAGGAAATTTTGGATGACACGCGGTCCCTCGGGATTGAACTCCCACGAGCGAAGGGGCCGGCGTTTGCAAGGATGGACTTGACGAACCAGCATAACTTGTATTACCGCAACCAAACTAAAATCTCCATTGAAGAGATCTCGAATGCGGCTTTGCAGTATAGGCACGTCCTTGGCTGGACCCCAGCTCAGACCTCTGCTGATCCATGACATCAGTTGTGGTGGAGGGCCCGAGCGGAAAACAGGGGCGGCCGCCCACTTGGCACTTCTAGGAGCCGTGATGTATAACCACTCATGTTGCCACAATTCAGACACCTCTGGAATGGAACCTTTGGGCCATGGAGCTCCCGTCATCTTGCATATTGAGGCACCTCCACATGCTGCATGTTGCCCCTCGATCATCTTCGGCTTTACTTCAAAGGTCTTGAGCCACAAGCCAAAGTGAGGGTAACCCGAAGGAAGGCCTCACACATGACAATAAATGTCGTGATATGAAGAAAGGAGTCCGGAGCTAGATCATGGAAGTCTAGCCTGTAATAAAACATCAAACCCCTGACGAAAGGATCCAGAGCAAGGCCTAGACCTCGGAGGAAGTGGGAGACGAACATGATGCTCTTGTTGGGTTTGGGGAGGGGACGGCCTGCCCTCGGGCAGGCAGCCGATGCACAACCTCGGTGGTCAGATATCTGGCCTCCCTCAACTTTTTGATGTCTTCTTCCGTGACGGAGGAAGGCACCCATCAGCCTTGAAGGCTAGATCCAGACATGATTGAAGGTTCGAAGCACCTGACCTGAACTTTGGGTGTTTGAGCTTGAGGTGGGGGAAGGATTCGATTGAGCACGGGAAGGAAAAAATAAAAGCCTTGTCCCTTTATAAAGAGGGTGAATATCAAGCGTCCTCTCCGTGGCCGTTTGGACTTGCCTATAGTCTAGGAGTCCTAGAAGCGGTTGGGTTACCCACGCCCGTATTGATGAGAATCCCAGAATAAGGGGACACGATCTCTGCTTTAACAAGACGTGCCAAGGAAACCGCCTCGCATGACGTGCTGAGGTGGGATAATAAAACGATTCGAATAAAGGCTTGGCCGTGGTGCGATGTCGCACTATGGAATACGTCAGCAGATTAGATTTGTGTAAATATTATTCTCTCTAAGGCCATATGTGGAAACTTATTTTGCAGAGCCGGACACTATCTTTGTGTTCAAAATCTTCTATGAAGTACTTGGAGGAGGAACCTGCCTTGCAATGCCGAAGACAATCTGCGCGCCGGACTCGTCGTCATTGAAGCCTGGTTCAGGGGCTACTGAGGGAGTCCTGGATTAGGGGGTGTCCGGATGGCCGGACCATACCTTCAGCCGGACTCCTGGACTATGAAGATACAAGATTGAAGACTTCGTCCCGTGTCTGGAAGGGACTTTCCTTGGCGTGGAAGGCAAGCTTGGCGATACGGATATGTAGATCTCCTACCATTGTAACCGACTTTGTGTAACCCTAACCCTCTCCGGTGTCTATATAAACCGGAGGGTTTCAGTCCGTAGGACAACATATAGAACAACAATCATACCATAGGCTAGCTTCTAGGGTTTAGCCTCTCCGATCTCATGGTAGATCTACTCTTGTACTACCCATATCATCAATATTAATCAAGCAGGACGTAGGGTTTTACCTCCATCAAGAGGGCCCGAACCTGGGTAAAACTTCGTGTCCCTTGCCTCCTGTTACCATCCAGCCTAGACGCACAGTTCGGGACCCCCTACCTGAGATCCGCCGGTTTTGACACTGACAGCTGCCAAGGCTTCGGCGTCCGGACAGTTAACTATTTGGTTCTTTTTAGTAAGAAACCTGTTCCAAAGCTTTCGGGCTGACTCTTCGGGCTGTTGAGTTATATGACTCAAATCGTCCGCATCTGGAGGTCGGACATAAGTCCCTTCAAAATTTACCCGAAAAGCGTCTTCTAGCTCTTCCCAGCTTCCAATGGAGTTTTCGGCAAGGCTTTTAAGCCAGTGCCGAGCTGGCCCCTTGATCTTGAGGGGTAAATACTTGATGGCGTGGAGATCATCTCCTCGAGCCATATGGATATGGAGGATATAGTCCTCAATCCAGACCCCAGGGTCTGTTGTTCCGTCGTATGCCTCTATGTTTACGGGTTTGAATCCCTCTGGAAATTCATGGTACAACACCTCATCGGTGAAACATAGGGGGTGTGCGGCACCCCTGTATCTGGGTGTACCGCGTTGTTCGGATGTTTTTTGTGTTGCATCGTATGCTGGAGCGCGCTTGCATGGTCCATAGATGGATCTGGTTGCGTCGTCCTTTAGATGCGAGCCTTCGCGTGGATCGCATATTGGCTTATGTGTGGCGTTGTTTGCCGCTCTATGTTGGCCGTGACGACGTCTATCCGGTAAGGTGGCCGTTTCGATTTTTGGTTGTGGGGGATCCAAGGCCTCCTCATCGAATTCGGGTAGCAACTTCCGCTTCGGGTAGCTCTTGGTGGGGCGATTACCGCCGTACTTCGCTGCTGCGTTGAGTACTTTGCTCCATCTTATTCCGAGTGTGTCTTGTGCATCCTTGAGTCTTTGCTTCTGCTTTTTTAGACTCCTCGCGGTGGCAACAAGCCTTTGACGGGCATTCTGTTGCTCCGGGTGTCTGTCCGGTGTGAGGTCGTCCGGACTATTATCTTTGACAGAGTTAGGTTGTTTGGTTTGATTCTCCGTATTGCCGTGATCCGGCGATGGTTCACCCTGCTCTAACGCTGGGTCTATATGATCGTTGTTTCTGTCGAGGCAGGATTTGGAGCGGCACTTACGCTGCCGCTTTGACTACTTCTCGAGGGGACAACCCTTCGTTGCGTCCTTCCTTTCCTCGTCATCATTTTCTTTTGGTGTGTTCACCATGTATACGTCGTGTGATGAAGTGGGCGTCCAATGCCCTGTGGGTAGTGGTTCATGTTCGTCTCCTACATCGTCGTCCATACCGTTGATGTCTTCGGAGTCGAGGTCGAGCATGTCAGTTAAATCATCGATAGTGGCTAATAAGTGGGTGGTGGGTGGGCGGAGAATTTCTTCGTCATCTGCATCCCAATCCTGCCGGTCATAGTTCGGCCAGGATCCTCCTGACAAGGAGAGGGACCTTAGTGTGTTCAGTATGTCGCCAAGGGGCGAGTGCTGAAAAATATCCGTGGAGGTAAACTCCATGATCGGCGCCCAATCGGATTCAATAGGATCGGGTGCAGGCGGTTCGGAGTCCGTGGCCGGAGAAAGATCCGGCAGTTTAACAATACGGCTCTCGTGCAAGGTAAGGTCGATGTTCGGCTCGATCGCCGCTGAGGGTAAGGCCTCCGTGGCGGGGTCCATCCACCCGTCCATGGAGGGCACAACTGGCTCCAAATTGAGGGTCGGAGCGGCTGCCGGTGCAATTTCTTGAACACAGTCTGATGGTAGAGCTAAATCGTACTCATCGTGACCGCGTGACGCACAAGGCAGAGGCTCGAATCCGTCGAAGATCGAGTCTCCGCGGACGTTGGCCGTGTAGTTTAAGCTTCCAAACCTGACCTGGTGGCCAGGGGCGTAGCTTTCAATCTGCTCCAGATGGCCAAGTGAATTGGCCCGCAGTGCAAAGCCGCCGAACACAAAGATCTGTCCTCGGAGGAAAGTCTCACCCTGGACTGCATCGCTATCAATGATAGTAGGAGCCATCAAGCCTAACAGTGACAACACAGAGGAACTCTCAATGAAAGCACCAATGTCGGTGTCAAAACCGGCGGATCTCGGGTAGGGGGTCCCGAACTGTGCGTCTAGGCGGATGGTAACATGAGGCAGGGGACACGAAGTTTTACCCAGGTTCGGGCCCTCTTGATGGAGGTAAAACCCTACGTCCTTCTTGATTAATATTGATGATATGGGTAGTACAAGAGTAGATCTACCACGAGATCAGAGAGGCTAAACCCTAGAAGCTAGCCTATGGTATGATTGTATGTTGTAGTTGTTGTGTCCTACGGACTAAAACCCTCCGGTTTATATAGACACCGGAGAGGGTTAGGGTTACACAAGGCCGGTTACAAAAGGAGGAGATATCCATATCTGTACTGCCTAGCTTGCCTTCCACGCCAAGTAGAGTCCCATCCGGACATGAGACGAAGTCTTCAATCTTGTATCTTCATAGTCTAACAGTCCGGCCAAAGGATATAGTCCGGCTGTCCGAAGACCCCCTAATCCAGGACTCCCTCACCCATCATTATATGCTATATCCATGGCTCACGCTCATGTATTGCGTGAAAGTTGAAAAAAGTTTGAGATTACTAAAGTATGAAACAATTGCTTGGCTTGTCATCGGGGTTGTGCATGATGAGAGCATTCTTGTGTGACGAAAATGGAGCATGACCAAACCATATGATTTTGAAGGGTTGAACTTTCTTTGGCCATGTTGTTTTGAGAAGACATGATTTCTTAGTTAGTATGCTTGAAGTATTATTATTTTTATGTCAATATTAAACTTTTTTCTTGAATCTCTCGGATCTGAATATTCATGCCACAATAAAGAAAATTACATTGAGAATTATTCTAGGTAGCATTCCACATCAAAAATTCTGTTTTTTATCATTTACCTACTCGAGGACGAGCAGGAATTAAGCTTGGGGATTCTTGATATGTCTCCAACGTATCTATAATTTTTGATTGTTCCATGCTATTATATTATCTGTTTTGGATGTTTAATGGGCTTTATTATACACTCTTATATTATTTTTGGGACTAACCTACTAACCCAAGGCCCAGTGCAAATTGTTGTTTTTTGCCTATTTCAGTGTTTCGCAGAAAAGGAATATCAAACGGAATCCAAATGGAATGAAACCTTCGGGAGAGTTATTTTTGGAAAAAACGTGATCGAGGGGACTTGGAGTAGACGTCAAGAAAGAAGCAGGGAGGCCACGAGGCAGGGAGGCGCGCCTGCCCCCCTAGGCATCCCCCCACCCTCGTGGGCCCCTCGCAGCTCCACTGACCTACTTCTTCCTCCTATATATATCCATATACCACGAAAACATCCAGGAGCACCACGAAACCCTATTTCCACCACTGCAACCTTCTGTACCCAAGAGATCCCATCTTGGGGCCTTTTCCGGAGCTCCGCCGGAGGGGGAATCGATCACGAGGGCTTCTACATCAACACCATAGCCTCTGCGATGATGTGTGAGTAGTTTACCACGGACCTTCGGGTCCATAGTTATTAGCTAGATGGCTTCCTCTCTCTCTTTGGATCTCAATACAAAGCTCTCCTCGATCTTCTTGGAGATCTATTCGATGTAATTCTTTTTGCGGTGTGTTTGTCGAGATTCGATGAATTGTGGGTTTATGATCAAGTTTATCTATGAACAATATTTGATTCTTCTCTGAAATCTTTTATGTATGATTGGTTATCTTTGCAAGTCTCTTCGAATTATCAGTTGGTGGCCTACTAGATTGATCTTTCTTGCAATGGGAGAAGTGCTTAGCTTTGGGTTCAATCTTGCGGTGTCCTTTCCCAGTGACAGCAGGGGCAGCAAGGGACGTATTGTATTGTTGCCATCGAGGATAAAAATATGGGGTTTATATCATATTGCTTGAGTTTATCCCTCTACATCATGTCATCTTGCCTAATGCGTTACTCTGTTCTTATGAACTTAATACTCTAGATGCATGCTGGATAGCGGTCGACGTGTGGAGTAATAGTAGTAGGTGCAGAATCGTTTTGGTCTACTTGTCACGGACGTGATGCCTATATACATGATCATGCCTAGATATTCTCATAATTATGCACTAGAGTAAGTTGTTAATACTTATGCTATCTTGAGAGAAGCCACTAGTGAAACCTATGGCCCCCGGGTCTATCTTTTATCATATAAGTTTCCAATCTATTTTACTTTGCAATTTTTACTTTCAATCAATATCATAAAAATACCAATAATATTTATCTTATTATCTCTATCAGATCTCACTCTCGTAAGTGACCGTGAAGGGATTGACAACCCCTTTATCGTGTTGGTTGCGAGGTTCCTATTTGTTTGTGTAGGTACGAGGGACTTGCGTGTGGTCTCCTACTGGATTGATACCTTGGTTCTCAAAAAGGGAGGGAAATACTTACGCTACTTTGCCGCATCACCCTTTCCTCTTCAAGGGAAAACCAACGCAGTGCTCAAGAGGTAGCATATATCTACTGTATTCCAACTTTACAATAGCTTATACCCTCCAATACAAACCACAGATTCATTGAAATAAGCACACAACGGAAAGAAAACATAATCTGTCGAAAAACAGAACAGTGTGTAGTAATCTAGAAACTTCGAATACTTCTGCAACTCCAAAAATTCTGAAAAATTAGGGAAGCATGTGAAATTTGTATATCAATCTTATGTTCAAAAATCAGGATTTTATCACTCTACTGTTAAAAATTAAAATTGTTTTACTAGACACAAAAGTTTCTATTTTTCAACAAGATCAAATCAACTATCACCCAACATGATCCCAAAGGCTTTGCTTGGCACAAACACTAATTAAAACATAAAAAACACAATAATAACAACAGCATAATTGTGCAAACACTCAAGAACAAAAATAGAAAGATAAAAAATAAAATTTATTCATTGGGTTGCCTCCCAACAAGCGCTATCGTTTTATGCCACTAGCTAGGCATAATGCAAAGATCTAAGTATTGTCATCTTTATTTTTATTTTTCTTAGAGGTGTTTTTGTCAGGAGGTTTTGCAAAGACAACATAAAACAACTTATCCATAGAGACTTTAGCGCTATCAAGTTGCTTATCATCATATCCCTTTTGATTTCCAGCAACAATCCAAGAGTAGTACTGTTGATTAACATCATTGAAAACTTGTTGGATTATATCTAAAACAGGGACTTACTTTTTAAGATTCTCATCAAATATTTGATTGTCCCCAAGCTACTGTCTTAGAACATAATCACTATTATAAAGAATTTCATCTATCACCATTTTTTTCATGATTCATACCATAAAAAAACAAAAATTTCCCTAGATTCCCGTACTATGTAATCAAATTCATTCATAAGAGCAAGGGTGGGCAACTTCTTAGCCTTGGGATTCTTTATAGCGGGTAACTCAAAAAACAGTCTTTGCAATGTAGGATGGGTACGGATAAATTTATTTTCAACCTTTAGAACTAGTGCTGAAATACCTTCCGCATAAGATTTAGTCCTCTTAAGTATAGGAACATCATCTAGACTTAAATTTCCAATACAATTGAAAAATTCTTGGATACGTTCTTTTTCTATAACATTCCCTTGCCCAAAA
This sequence comes from Triticum urartu, assembly GCF_003073215.2. Classification (NCBI taxonomy): domain Eukaryota; kingdom Viridiplantae; phylum Streptophyta; class Magnoliopsida; order Poales; family Poaceae; genus Triticum; species Triticum urartu. Next base: position 187,092,385 of record NC_053027.1, on the reverse strand, counting down.
ACAAAAGTTTTAGCATCCAGATTGCCAGATTGTCCAATTGTAGGAGTTAGGCCATTATCTGTTTCTGCCATACCAAAGTCACTCATGGTGATAAATCCTAGCAAACAAAAACTCCAACGAAAAACACGAATGAAAAAGAGGGCGAATAAAATGGCAATTTTTTATGAAGTGGGGGAGATGAAAATGGCAAATAATGTAAATTGCAAGGAGATGAGATTTCTGATTAGGAACCTGGTAGATGTTGATGATGTCTCCCTGGCAACGGCACCAAAAATTCCTTTGATGTGGCTTGTACTACATAGGTATTTCCCCAAAGTGGAAGGGATGATGCAGCACAACTATGGTAGGTATTTTCCTCGGTGATGAGACCAAGGTGTTAGAACCAGTAGGAGAACCACGCAACACTATGTGAACGGTACCTGCACAAAAAGAACAAATACTTGCAACCCGGCGTAAAAGAGGGGTTGCCAATCCCTCCCGGGTAAAAGATAGGTAAAATTGTAGTAGATTGGATAAATAGATCTCGCGGGAACGCGAGATAAAATAAATAATAATAAATTGCAGCAAGGTATTTTTGGGTTTTTTGATTAATAGATCTGAAAATAAAAGTGATAAAAATAGATCTCGAAGGAAAATATGATAAAGAAGAGACCCGGGGGCCATAGATTTCACTAGTGGCTTCTCTCAAGAAAAATATCATAAGGTGGGTAAACAAATTACTGTTGGGAAACTGATAGAACTTCAAATAATTATGACAATATCCAGGCAATGATCATTATATAGGCATCACGTCCAAGATTAGTAGACCGACTCTTGCCTGCATCTACTACTATTACTCCACACATCGACCACTATCCAGCATGCATCTAGTGTATTAAGTTTATGGAGAAACAGAATAATGCAATAAGAATGATGACATGATGTAGACAAGATCTACTCATATAGGAATAGACCCCATCTTGTTATCCTTAATAGCAACGATACATATGTGTCATTTCCCCTTCTGTCACTGGGATTGAGCACCGTAAGGTCGAACCCATCACAAAGCACCTCATCCCAAGGCAAGAAAAATCGATCTAGTCGGCCTAAATAAACCAAAATTCGAAGAACAAATACGAGGCTGTAAGTAATCATGCATATAAGAGATCAAAATACTCAAAGAACTTTCATGGATAAAAACATAGATCTCACCATAAACTCAAAGTTCATTGGATCTCAACAAACACACTGCAGAAAGAGTTACATCAAATAGATCTCCAAGAGAACATTGTATTGAGAATCAAAAGAGAGAGAGAGGAAGCCATCTAGCTACTAACTACTGACACATAGGTCTACAATGAACTACCCATGCATCATCGGAGAGGCACCAATGAGGATGATGAACCTCTCTGTGATGGTGTCTAGATTGGATATGTGGTTTCTAGAACTTGCGGTGGCTGGAATTGTGTTTCGTCGACTCCCCTAGGGTTTTGGAATATTGGGGTATTTATAGAGAAAAGATGCGGTGCGGGAGGCCACCGAGGTGGGCACAACCCACCAGGGCGCGCCTGGGCCCCCAGGCGCGACCAGGTGGGTTGTACCCCCCTCGGGGCACCCCTTTGGTACTTTTTTGGCCCATCATGTGTCTTCTGGCCCAGAAAAATTCTCAAAAAGTTTCCTGGGTTTGGACTCCGTTTGCTATTGACTTTCTACAAAGTAAAAACAAGCAAAAGACACCAACTGGCACTGGGCACTATGTCAATAGGTTAGTCCCAAAAATAATATAAAGTTGCTATAAAATGATTGTAAAACATCCAAGAATGATAATATAACAGCAAGGAACAATCGAAAATTATAGATACGTTGGAGACGTATCAAACGACAAGAAGAAGAAGGAATCTTCAAAGTCTTCATCAAAGTCATCATCATACAAGAAGAGCTCATCTGGAAAGGCACATGATTTCATTGGGAAGTAAATGGATTCATAGGAGGAGTCTGCTTCTGAGGAGGCAGAGGTGGCAGAGTCTGAGGAGGAGTCTGATTCAGGCATGGCAAGTCTGGCTCTAGCTTCGGCGTTTGTCACCAAGTCCATCTTCAACACTGAAGCCGATGGTCACGACGCGGATGCTAAAGGAAACGAAGATGATGACTATGCTCCCACCTACCGCTTCATGGCATGAGGTGCCAAGGTAAACTCACGCGATGCTTACTTTCAGACCTCTAGTGAAGATGACTCTGAATGTGAATCCAAACCCAGTTATAAGATAGTTCAACTGAACAACAAACAACCATGGAAAAGATTCAAAAACTGTTGGACAAAAGCGATGACCTGTTGGACGAGGAAATGAATCAAACTCAGTCCTTGATATCAAAAATCTTCACGTTAAGTACGAAGAACTTGAAAGTCATCATGAAACCCTCTCAGCTACACATGAGAAGCTTTCCTATGATTATCTTCAAAGCAAGGAAGAGCTAAAGAAACTGAGAGCGTCTCATGAAGATCTTCAAAAAGAAAATGATACATTACTTGCTCAACAGATCAGCTCCTCTCAGGAAGATTTTGTGCCACCTTGTTTAAAATGCCTTGAGCGTGATAGTGTTGTTTATGTTGCTGAATGCTCTACTGCTTCTGAAGTCACAGTATCTTCAACAACTGATGTGGTAACTAACCCCTCTCCTGAGGATGCCACTACTATTGCTGATGAGAATGCCAGGTTGAAGACATTGCTTGACACATGCATGTACAAAAGCCTCAAAGGGCATCAAACACTATGTGATGTCCTCAAGAAACAGATTCTGAACTGAAATCCTAGAAAAGAGGGTGTTGGTTTCGAGAGGAAAATGAATGGTGATGGTACTTACTGGAAGCCTGGGCAGTACCCAAAACCACATGGGTTGCTGCAAAGGGCCCTTTAGTGGATCCATCTACCTTATCTGGCTTCACTTGTGCTAACCCTATTATCATTGATGAGTCATTTGACTCAAACTATAAACTGTTCAATATCATAATGGTGAAGTGTTTGCGAGGTTTATTGGAACTAACTGCATGAATAGGTCACCTATGAAGAAGATCTGGGTTCCCAAAAGTCGTCTTGAGAAGCTTCGTGTGAATGTCATCATGACACCACAAGGGAAGAAGACAAACCCTAGATCAAAGGCTTCATATGGCCCAAAGGCTTCAAATAGACAGAGGACCTCATAAGGTCACCCTAGCGCCAATGTTTTGCCGGGAAATTATCATCAGACTCATCAATATGAGCGAGTTTCATCCAACCGCTATGTTCACAGATCAAAGAACTTTTCTACATATTCTTTTGAGTACTATTCATCTCCTGCAAAACTATTTGCTAGGAATCCAAAGCGAAAGTTATCAGATATTGCACTTAGACTCATTGCTTCTAAGCCACCCCTTAAGATGTGGGTGGTTAAGAAGAATTAACTTCTCTTGAAGGGAAAGGTCTCTAGCCGGAAATCACTAACTTATGAAGACAATGCTGGGGACCTAAAACATCTTGTGGGACACAAGATTAAGTGCCAAAATGTTCTTACCATTTATTTCGTCCCTGGGTTTCTTGATGAGCATCCTATCTTACCATCCAAGAATCTTAAATTTGATAGTATGCTTGTTCATCAAATTTTTATGCTTCACAATACTCTTGGTGAAGCCTATCCCTCTAACTGCACTGTGTAGGGTACGTCTCGGAAAGCTACTAAGTGGATTATGGATAGTGGATGCATTAACCACATGACCGGTGATCGAAGTCTTCTCATGGATTCAACCTTACGACCGTCTACTAAAAGCCACATCACATTTGCTGACACTGGTAAAAGCAAGGTATTGGGCCTAGGTAGAGTTGCTATCTCGAAGGATCAACACATGGATAAAGTGATGCTTGTTGAATCCCTTGGATACAATTTAATATTAGTCTCAATGCTTTGTGATCTTAACATGATTGTGATGTTTGGAAAATATCGTTGCCATGTGCTTATGGCTTTTCACAAGTGTCTAGTCTTTCAAGGTTATCGTAGATGTGATCTATATATCGTAGATTTCTCTACAGGACCACAGCTTGCCGTATGTCTTCTAGCAAAAGCTTTAGAGTGTTGGCTCTGGCATCGAAGGCTAGGACATGTGGTCATGAGGAACTTGCACACTCTCGCGAAGAATAAGCACATCATTGGCATCGAGGGCGTCAAGTTCAAGAAGGATCGTCTATGTGGTGCTTGTGAAGCCGGGAATATGACTAGGGAAAAACATCCCTCAAAGACAATCATGACGACTTCATGTCCCTTTGAGTTGCTACACATGGAACTATTTGGCCCTACTCACTACTCTACCCTTACTACCACTACACATCTTTATGGCTTTGTTATTGTCGATGATTATCTGAGATACACCTGGGTACACATAATTCTCTATAAGACTGAGGTGCGGGATGTCTTCAGACGCTTCGCCAATCGTGCCATGAGCAACTATGGAATCAAGATCAAGCACATCAGAAGTGACAACGGCACGGAATTCAAGAACACTGGCCTTGGCACTTATCTTACACTGGGCATCACTCATGAGCTGTCAGCTCCATACACACCTCAGCAAAATGGTGTTGTGGAGCGCAGGAAGAGGACCCTTATTCAGATAGCTCGTACAATGCTTGATGAGTAACTCCAAGAAAGTTCTGGCCTGAAGCCATTGATACTGCATGCCACATCACCAACAGAGTTTATCTTCACAAATTATTCAAGAAGACATCCTATGAACTACTCACTAGTAAGAAGCCAAACGTAAGCTATTTCAAAGTTTTCAGTGCTAGGTGCTGGATCAAGGATCCACATCACACTTCCAAATTTGCACTGAAAGCACATGAAGGTTTTATGCTTGGTTACGAAAAGGATTCGCACACCTACAGAGTCTTCAACCTCTTTCACTATAAAGTGATTGAAATTGTAGATGTGTAGTTTGATGAGACTAATGGCACGCAAAGAGAGCACTGGCCAAATGTGCTAGATGAAGCTTCTCCAAGTGAATCTATCAAGCTAATGGGCACTGGAGAAATCATACCCAACGAGGAACAGACTTGAGAAGAAATTTTCATCCCTGCCAATACTCAACATGAAGACAATGGTCAGCAACAGCAAAGTCTTTGCCTTGTTCACCCTCGTGTGGCCAATGAAGTTCAGATTGATATGATAATTGATAGCATCAATGCACCTGGTCCACTTACTCGATCAAGAGCTACGTAACTAGCAAACTTCTGTGGGCACTTCGCATTCGTCTCCATATCTAAACCCAAGAAAGTAGATGAAGCTTTTATGGAACCAGAATGGGTTCAAGCTATGCAAGAAGAGCTTCACCAGTTCGGGCTCAACAATGTCTGGGAGCTAGTCAAACGTCCTGATCCACACAAGCACAATATTATTGGCACCAAATGGATCTACCGCAACAAACAAGATGAACATGGCCAAGTCATCAGAAACAAAGCGTGTCTCGTTTCTCAAGGTTACACACAAGTGGAGGGAATTGACTTCGATGAAACCTTTTCTCCCGTGGCTAGGCTTGAAGCCATTCACATACTGCTAGCCTATGCTAACCACAACAACATCCTTCTGTACCAAATGGATGTGAAGAGTGCCTTCCTCAATGGCAAAATTGAAGAAGAAGTGTATGTAGCTCAACCACCTGGTTTTGAAGATCCAAAGCGTCCTGATATGGTCTACAAACTCAATAAGGCACTGTATGGCCTCAAACAAGCACCTCTCGCTTGGTATTACACACTCAAAGACATCCTGAACAGCAAATGCTTCAAACCTAGTTCTCTGATCCCACTCTCTTCACGAAGACATATGATGGAGAACTGTTTGTATGCCAAATCTATGTGGATGACATTATCTTCGGCTGCATTGATAAGAGATACAGTGATGAGTTTGGGCATATGATGCAAGAGCAATATTAGATGTCCATGATGGGAGAGCTGAAATCTTTCTTGGTCTTCAAATCCGTCAATAGAGAAATGGCATCTTCATATCACAAGAAAAATACCTCAAAGATTGCCTGAGAAGTTTGGAATGCAAGACTACAAAGGGTACACGACGCCAATACCAACCAAAGGTCAATTGGGCTCCAACGACAATGGTAAAGAGTTCGATCAAAAGGCATATCGCTCCATGATTGGTTCTTTATTTTACTTATGTGCATCTAGGCCAGATATAATGCTTAGCATTTGCATGTGTGCCCAATTCCAAGTGGCACCAAAGGAATCGCATCACCTCGCAGTGAAGCGAATACTTCGATATTTAGCTCACACCCCAACACCAGGATTATGGTATACAAAGGCCTTGGAGTTTGATCTAGTTGGATACTCAGATGCTGATTATGCTGGTGACAAGGTTGATCACAAGTCCACATCAGGCACATGTCACTTTATTGGACGATCTCTTGTCTGTTGGTCTTCAAAGAAGCAGAACTGTGTATCCCTATCCACTTCTGAGGCTGAATACATTGCCGCTGGATGTAGCCGCGCTCAGCTTCTCTAGATGAAGCAAACCCTCAAGGACTATGACATCAACATGAAGAATGTGCCCCTCTACTGCGACAATGAAAGCGCCATCAAGATTTCTCACAATCTAGTTCAGCACTCATAGACAAAGCACATTTAGATCAGTCATCACTTTCTCAGAGATCACGTGTTGAAGGAAGACATTGATATCATTCATGTCAACACTGAAGAGCAATTGGCAGATATCTTCACGAAGCCCTTGCATGAGAAAAGGTTTTGCAGGCTACAGTGTGAGATAAATATATTAGAATCCTCGAATGTCCTGTGAATGGACACACATCGTAACGCTTATGCATATCAATGACTTAGGTGCGCAACACACAAAGTAACGTATATCTTAAACTCATGAAGATATACCCTCTGAGTGTGAATACATTGATGTGGAATTTGAAGTTGGAGCGCCATGATAATTGTGTGTCGTGTCTGGGTCTAATACTTCCTATACGGTGGGTAACGCCACCACCAACCTTTCTTGAAGATTTTTGTTTGGCATCATGTTGCATTATCTTCAAAGTTGGTTTGTCTTCAACATTGGTTTATCTTCATGATTTATCTTCACAATGTTGGTTTGGTTTTTCTCTGCTCCTCAATACTTATATTGTTATATACTCTGTCCTCTATAGCATTCACCTATAGCTATGTCTTCAAGTCGCCATTCTCTGCGCTAAGTGAATGTGATCGGACCCTAACCCCTTCTGTGCTTATCTCTCTAATTCTCTCTGAATTCTCATATGCATTCTATTGACACGTGTCAATTGTCTTCACTGCGTCCTTGTCAGTTGAAGATATAGAGACAAACATTTAAACTGCTTTTACTATCTCTATCATTTTTTGCTGAATACCAAAGAATCCAGAACGACCACCCGACAAACCACGTGCGCGTGGGGTCGTGGCACAACATTTAAGCTGTTGCATGCACGCCACGTGTCCTTTAGATGTGAATCGCCAGGGGCACCTGAGTAATTACATTGCGCCATCCCTCTTCCTTATAAATACTCAACCCCTCGCGGTCATTATTTCTTACTCCCCTCGCTGTCCAACACAAACCATAGCGCTATCGCTAGCTTCCGTCGTCACCGGAGATGAAGCGCTTCGCTACCGTGACTTCTCCGTCGTCGTTGTCATGCCGGTTGCGGATCTTCCTCCTTCCACAGCCACCTTAGGTGTCTTCTACCGCCAAGTTAGGGCACGGAAGGTTGGAGTACTCGGCCTCCATCCACAACTCGTCTAGCAGTCTTATCTACTATTGAGCGGTAATTAAAAGCCTATTTTTACTGCATGTTTGATCCGTTGAAACTTTCTATCTCTTCATAAAGTTGTTTCTTCACTTCCAAATCTAGATCTCTACTTCTATGCATCTCATAACTCGCAAGTACTTTCACTTATGCTTCACAATTAGTTAGATTCATCACTTGTACTTATTCATGGATTCGTACAAATCTGGAACCAACTCACATCTACAAATGAATGTCTTCGCACTATGAGGTCAAGATCTTCAAAATGATTTATCTTCAAAATCCTCTCAGAATGCATATGACCTCTTCCCCTTCCCTCACATCTCAAATGCTGTCACAGGTACATGTCCGTGGGATAGTCCCTTGGTTCTCATAGTCTGCATTCATTTGTAGAGTTTTTACAGCAACATATTGAATCGCCTGAAGCCAGCTCTTGCCTGACCAGCCGACTGAAGCCAAACACCTTTGTGAAGCCATTCAGTCTGAAGCCAATGGCCGGTGGCAAATCTGCAAAGAAAGGTGGTAGACAGCATCGTGACAACACTTCCTTAGACATGCCACCAGATCCATATGAGCTATACAAGTCTGACCCTGAAGAAATTTATGGTGAATGCAAAACTCGTGTCCAAAGGATTCGAAGATATTGGGCAGAACAATGGTTTCAGTATCACTTTGTAACTCTTGAATATGCAAAGAAGAATGTTGTGAGGCCACCCTGGGCAGATATTGTATACAGGAAACTTCACCCCAAGACCAAGGCTAAAGCCATTGCAAGAGGGTTCTTTCCTTGCATGGTCCGCGGCCCAATGCTTGACAATGTTGACCCATCAAGTCTTCGATGGTGTCGTGAGGATGATCTGTTTGAAGCCAATCTTCAGTTTGCAAAGGCTTCAGTAGTTCAAAACAACAAGGACCTTGGGATTGACTTCAACCCAGGTCCCGCTGCTCCAAGGCCAGATGGCAGTCACAATGCTAAGCCAAATCTCATTGGCCCCTTTGAGGATTTTGACTCATTTCTGGCACATTGTGCCGCTCAAAGGTCCACTATTGAAGAAGCTGCTAAGGAAGAGGAACATGATGAAGTTCTAGAGCCCCAGAAGCCTGTGAAGAAGTCTAAGGCTTGAAAGTCCTCCACTGCTCCAAAGGCTTCAAGAGTGAAGCCATTGAAATCTGCACAGCCTGAATCCAGTGTGCATTCTGAAGACTTGTCTCGCACCTCCAAGAAGCCCAAGAAAATCTCTAGGCAAGGCCTTACTCCAGCCAGCATCCTGCTCAATGAAGAGGGTGTCATTGATCTGTCAAGCGATGCTGATCTAGAGCAAGCAGGAGGCTGAAATCTTCAAAGACATGCCTCTCTTTGATGTTGACATTCTCAACAGCTTCATCGATGAATGGTTTGAAGATACAACTCTCACAATTGATGATCGGCAGCTACCAATTGACATCAGCGTCACGTTCCAGGGCTGCATAACCAAAGAGCTTGTTGTTGCTCAAAAGGTCGTTGAGCAGAAGAACAAGATCGACCATGAAAAGTCTCTCTTCAAGAAGCACATGGCAAAGCTCAGTGTCTCTGATGTGCAGAAATTCCAGAAGATGATGGCAGATCTCAAGGCTGAGTTCCATAAGCGTCACGATGAAGCCAAAGGCTCGCGCGAGCGCCTGAAGTACTATGCTGAGAAATGTGTACAAGCCCACAATGAAGTTGTCAAGAGAAAGGCCCTTGGGCGTCCTGGCATTGACCCTCGAATGGCTGCCAAAAAGATGAAGAAACCAACTGTGGCTGAAGCTGAAGCTCAAAGGTAGGGAAGACCAAGCATTTTCTTCCCTACCAACATGACTGGCTCGAAGCCAAAGGTCCCATCAGCCGCTTCTGAGAAGAAAAAGATAAAGCAGGCTGTGGCCGAGGCCAAGAAGCGAAAGCATCAAGAAGCCTCTAATGCTGCTCCTTCACAGAAGAGGTTGAAGGCAAAGCCATCTAAGGCTTCAAGAAGGGCCCAAGCACAAACTTCCTCATCTTCTCCTTGTGAGCCGTTGGTTGTTGAACCTATCTCAGTTGCCCTTCCAGCCTCCTCTAGCTGCAAGCGCCGACTAGTTGTTCATGAGCCTGCTACCACAGAGGCTCATGAGTCTGAAGAAATTCCAACTGCTGACTCCACCGCAGATGAAGAAATTGGTCAAGAAGACAATGTAGTTGATGATGAAGTCCTTCCTTAGTTCCCCCAGATCATGCCCAAGCCGGTATCATCGCATGCTCCCTCGAGCAGTGAACAGATCAGTATTGGCGGTCCCATGACGCCAATCACACATGATGATTTCTAGGAAGAACAACACCCCAACACTCCTCTCCATGAGGTCATTCCTCGCACTCCACCAGCTCAAGTCACCACTCCAGTGATTGAGACCCCGCAAGACACACCTGAAGACATGGAGAAGACCACTCCCTCACCGCAGGCGTCGCCCTCTTTCCGAAGGCTTCGCCAAGGCCCAAGGACAATGGTCTCCATTTCTAGCATTCATGAAGAGGATGTGCAACCCACAAGCTTAGTAGCATGTCAAGTGTTCCCTGGAACCATCCCTACAGAAACTGCTCAAGAGTCTGAAGCCAAAGCGGCTGAAGATATTCCGGCTACATCAGCCGAGGAAAGAGAAGAAGAAGCTCAAGCTGTGATTCCACCTACCACTGAACCACGTGAAGCTCAAGATGTGATTGTGCCCGGCCCACCAGTTATTGAAGCCACTGAAGCTCCTTCAAATGATGATGATGTTGACCCTTCTACTAAAGCAAATGACATTGTCATGGCTGAAGTCCATGCACCTCCTAAAGCCATCCTTTAGTCTGAAGCCCATGATGCCATAGAAGATCTTCAGCCATCCTCCTCGGATGTTGCCGCTACTACTCCTGTTCCACATACAATGGCAAGGGCCTTCAATCATGAAGGTGAGATCATCAGCGTAAGATGCCATATTTTGACGCCTCCAGTTGCTCATGGTCCCCAATATGATTACCATGTTGAGCATAGGCCTCAAACACAGAAGCCGAAGCCACAATTGCCAAGGCTTCCAAGTGTTGTTACCACACAGGGTGCTTTCAGTATCTTAAGCTTCAGAGAGCACATCACATTCTTGGACAAGGCCAAGAATCCTTACAAGCAACCCAAGATTTCCTCTGACGGGTTCTGGAGCCACCAGCAACAAAGCTATTACTCTTGCATCTTGTAAAACCAGGACAGGACCTTCCCTCACAAGCGCATGTGTTGCGATGCCATTGTTGGACTTCCTTGCCTTGAAGAAGCTCTTGACTGTTTTCGTGATGTTGGCTTGCTCCCGTTTGTTGTCAACAAGGAGCACTGGAATGAAGAATTGCTGCTTCAGTTTTACGCTACTCTTCGTATCTCAGGCTACACCAGGGATCCGAAGACATGGGTTCTTGAGTGGATGTCACGAGATGTACATCATGAAGCCAAAGCTCAACAAATCATCGAGCTAACTTCCCTGCCCACTCCTGGTGATCTTTATGAACCAGGTTGTCAGCAATATGAACAAGAGCTTCAGAGCATCTTCCAGAAGCCCAAGCCCAACATGAGCCAGATGATCAGTATGATGAAGCCTTTCCTTGTTGATGCTGAATACCCCAAGGAATTTCTTGTCAATGACCTCAAGTACCTGCCTCGCACTATCTATCACATACTAAGGCATACTCTATGGCCAATCAAGGGGCATTCTCCTCATGCCAAGATTGAAGGCAACATGAAGACATTGGTCTTCTATATTCTGAATGGCATCAGGTTCAGTACTCAAGACTTCTTCATCCGTCAGTTGGATGCTTATAACATTGATTTGTTTGGCATCAAGTTCTATGCTCCATGGGTCATGCAATTGATTAAGCTTCACTCAACTATCAATTATCAAGCTTCAGCACGCAACCATGTTGTTTTTCTGCCTGAAGTAGATATGTCACATGAAGCCATATATTCTGAGCCAGCCAAGGCACCTGTTCGCGAAGACAATGCTGCCTTCCAACACTTCACACTACCTCTTGAAGGCGTCCATGTGCCGAATCTACCTACTGCTGCTGGTCCTCTTGCTGGATAGCTCAGGCTGCCACATCGTGCCAACACTGATGCAACAGCCAGCACAGTAGCTCAAAGGCCTCATAAGCATGCTCGTGTCCTGAATGATCGAGAGCTTCTAGTTTCACTTCATCAGAAGCAGGATAGGCATCATGGCTGGATGAACTGTCAGATGCAAAGTCTACTAGTTAATGTCAATTGCATACACAACCTCGCCACCAAGAACTCATTTGTTTCTCATGAAGCCTATCGGTGTTCCTGGAAAAGCCTCACACTGCTATGTTCTGAAGATGATCTTCAAGCAGATGGCTTCACTGAGAAATTCAAGTTTGACTCCAGGCCTCCACAGTCAGCAAGCTAGCGTCCAACACCTCTAATTGAAGATTCGGAGTACTCATCTTCGGCTCCAACTATTGTTGCGCAAGTCATTGATGAAGAGGACGACGCCACTTCACCATCTATGGCTTCACTGCACCAGGATTCTGCATCAAGCCCGTCTGCACGGCCCAACTCCACCGTCGACCCTGCTACGCCAACATCTTCACCAACACCGCATGGGAACACATAGACACTCTATGTCTTCACTCCTTTTTGGTCATTCCTAACAAAAGGGGGAGAAGCATATGCGTTGATAGTCTTCAAGTGGGTCCATATGAGTTGGGTTCTTAATTTTTCCTAAGTCTTGCAACTCTCGTTCTTGAACTGTTGGTTTTTGAGTTGAAACACTTAAAACGTGATGGTCGTCTGCCACTTTTGCTGCTACCATTTATTGTGATGAAAAATTCCGCATGAAGTCATTCTGCAGACGCCCATTTCTCATTGTGCATGTCATTACCTTCATTACATTTCTGTATGCACGATGAATTGTCTTCATGAAGTGAGGAAGATCTCCACAAAGCAGAACCTGCCATGTGCATTTGCATTCAAAGGCAAAACACTTATATGCACATCTTCAGGGGGGAGCCCCTTCAACTTCATGAAGCCAATGACTGCATTCTTTAACTTAGACATAATTTTATCCCTGTTGAAAACTTCAACAACTTTGTCATCAATCACCAAAAAGGGGAAGATTGTAAGTGCATCTAGTGCCACCCCTAGTTGGTTTGGGAGTATTGACAACAAACGTGGCTGAGGGACTAATATGTTTGTGAGAATTACAGGATAACACAGGTAGAAGTCCCTCATTGATTCAGTTTACCTACCAGAGATGACCCCTAAAAATTTATGAAGACATTGAAGACAATGGTGGTTTGTGAAGACATTCACGTTGAAGATAATGACGTGTGAAGACATTCACGCGAAGACTATGGAGTGCGAAGACATAGTTTCTTTCATAGTTTCCTTTTCTTCTTTATTGAGTCATAGGAACCACCAAACTATTAAGTGGGGTCCAAATGAACAAAGTCAGAAGACTGACGTGATGCTCAACCCAAATCATATGTCTTCGAGTGAGGACAATGAGAGTAAATCTTATCCAGAGTTGGATGAGTCAGCTTTGCTTGTAGCCCAAGTCAAGCTGTCACGTGTATTTGAAATCCGACCATTGGACATGTGTCAGTTCCTTAGTGACCCAGGGTCATTTTGGACATATCATGTCGGGTTGCCTGCTAGCTATAAATAACCCACCCCTCCACCATAAATTGGTGGCTGCTCAGAGTTAGTGCACGGCTTTTGTAGTTTGAGAGCAACCCACCTTCGAAGCCTTAGAGAGAGAGAATTCTTGTGAGGACAAATCCCAAAACACCCAGAGCCAAAGAGTGTTAGGCATCACTGAAGTCTTTCTGTCCGCATGACCTTAAGACTTGTTACACTTGAGGACTGTGTATCCTCCAGCCGGTTAGGCGTCATGCTCTGAGGATCCAAGAGTCATTGTGGATCACCGGTGAACGGAGTCTGTGAAGGTTTGGAAGTCTACCTTGAAGACTTACCAGAGTCTGTGAGGACTAAGTGTCCTTAGCTCAAGGGGAATAAGGTGAAGACGTGGTCTTCTGATTTCAATCTCAGCCTCCCTAACCAGACGTACAGTTGTCACAGCAACTGGAACTGGTCTACCAAATCCTTGTCTTCACCAAGCAACTCATTCTATCCCTACCTCCTTTACATTTCAGTTTGTCTTTGTGAAGTCATTGCTTGTTTGCCTGATATGTTTGTCTTCACTGTGCGAAGACTTTTAACTGCTTGGCTTCATACTTTCTTCCATTCCGATTTGCTCTACCTAGCTGCTATTAGTCATCATGCTTTCATTGCTCTGTCTACTTGACTATGGCCTGTCTAGTATAGTTTATATTCCGCTGCATATCATATAGGTGTCGTTTGATTGTCTGTCTTCAAAGATACTATATCTTTTGAAGACTTTCATAAAAATTGCCTATTCACCCCCCCTCTAGTCGATAACTAGCACTTTCAGCTCTGTATCATAAAACGCGATGAATCCTTCTCTCTGATTTTTTTCTCTCTCCGAATAGGGTTATATAGAGTTGGAGTTAAGGTCGAAGGAGGTCCAGGTGGCCCACAAGCCCTCTAGGTGCGCCCCAAGGGGTGCCCCCCAGGCTTGTGGCCTTTGGGTGGACCCCCTATGGTTAATTCTTGCGCTGGTATTTTTTTTATATTCCACAAAAATTCTCCGTAAATTTTCAGGTCAATCTGAGAACTTTTATTTCTGCACAAAAATAACACCATGGCAATTATGCTAAAAATAGTGTCAGTCCAGGTTAGTTCCATTCAAATCATGCAAATTAGAGCCCAAAACAAGGGCAAAAGAGTTTGGAAAAGTAGATACAACGGAGACGTATCAAGCCCCACTCCTCACTCGGCGACCAAATCATATTGGTCGGGTGGAAATAAAAAAGCAAAGGGTTCAAAGGCCACAGACAATGATCTTAAAGAAGGATTCGGCGATACTGTCATTGCAAGGAAAGAGTATACCGGAGAAAAAAGAATCATGAAATTGAAAGAAATGGAGGAGAGGGGGAGCCGACCGGCGGTGGGTGGCGGCCAAAGAGAAGAGGGCGGCGGCCGAGGAGAGGATGGTAGCGGCCGATAAGAGGAAAGTGGAAACCAATGAGCTTAAGATATTGGGGGAGAAGGCACTAAAGTTTATGTTTATGGACACAAGTGGCCTCGGCCCCAAGCAAAAAGTTGTTTTCGAGCTTTATCACGACGAAATGATCATGAAGAAATCATGCTTATGAGAAACATGATGGGAGGACGAACGGGTGGAATTGGAGAAGGAATGGGTGGAATGGGAGGAGGAATTGCTACATTGGGAGGAGGAATGGGTGGCTACATGAACATGATGGGAGGTTCCATGGGTGGTGTATTTGGTGGCAACATGGATGGTGGCTATGATTGCAACATGAGTGTCACAGGAGATAGCTTCGGTGGCAATATGAGTGGCATGGGAGGTGCATTTGGTGGAGGTGGCGGCATCGATGCATCAACGCATGAGAACGCCGAGAAAGGAGCCATTGATGATGATGATGCCAATGGCCACAGTATGACAAGTGACAACGAAGAGAATGAAAGTTGACATGATATGTTTATGTGCACTTCTATTTGTTGGATCATGAAATGTGTTTGATATGATGCACTTTTGTTTGTTGGATCATGAACTATGTTTACAGTGGAAGTTGAATTTGAAATATTGTTGATTTTATATGTCCATGGGATGATTTTCATTCGAATATGTGCGGTTGTAGTGTGGCTGTAGCACTGCTTGCTGCAGCCGTTTGCCAGTTTTACATCATCTATAGGAGCGGTGGCCACATGGCTAATATATTTTACATCATCTATTGAATTTGGGCATTTTTAATATTATATATATAGGACAACACTATTATGATCACAGGATCATAATAACTATTCTGATAACTCCAGCCCTATATAGGCCCGATTAGGTTCTCCCAAACTTGAAAAAAGTGTCAGACCAACCCAGCGCCCACAGCTCCCATGATCTTCTCTTGATCCACCCCACGACATGCTTCCCGTTCCCGCCACACCATCACCCCCGCCTCCTCCGGCATGCCACCCCCTCGCCCGCCTCCTCCGGCCCGCCGCCGCCACCACCTACTCCGATGCGACGCCATCCCCACCTCCTCCCAGCGCATGTGCATCATCCGGTGCGCCGACCCAAAACCCCTCCTGACGAACCCCCACAGCCACAGCACATGGGATGTTTCAGACGCTGCGAGCACATCCCCCATCCCACCTCCTCCTGGGCGTGCCACCACCACTCCCGTCTCCGGGGACCCATCCAACATGGCGATCTGGAGTAGTTCACCCCTCGGGGCTTGGGAACACTACAAAAAAGACACATCCGTGACATTTTGGGCCGAACGAAAATATTTTCTGTCATACATATGACACTTCTATGACGATAATTGTGACAAAACCCGGTATCATCATAGATGTGGTGGGCTCCTACTTCTATGACAAAAAATCATGACAGAAAATGGGCTTTTCGTTCTGGGCAGTCCGGAGACGCAGCTGCATGACATTCTTTGGGCCATCCATGACGGAAAAAAACGTGGTAGAAGCGAGGGGGAGGAAATTTTCAGGGAGTTCCCAGTTACGGTGGGAGGTCGGGGGCCGAGCAATGCGCGCTTCTCTCGTACACGTACACGCATGTGTGCGAGGCGTTGGATCTAACTGAACCCGAGCGAGGCATTGGGCTCTAACTGAACCCGAGCGATTGCACTGCAGGCTACGCGTTACTGAACCCGAGCGATCGATCGATGGCTGTTAACTGTACCCGATCGAGCGATTCCTTCGCTACTGCTTCTAACTGAAGCCGATCGATGCTGCCTCTGGATGAACAGTGAGCGTTGCGGGGGGGGGGGGTTGGATGAACAGTTCCCGGTGGGGGTGGATGAACAGGACCCCATGGTGTTGCCTCTGGATGAACAGGACCCCGATCGATCGAGCCAGTTGGGGCTGGATGAACAGGACCCCGTGGAGAGCTGGATGAACAGGACCACCCCGTGGAGGGCAGGATGAACAGTAGCCCGTGGAGGGGTGGTTGAACAGGAGCCCGTGGAGAGGGCTGGTTGAACAGTAGCCGGTGGAGTAGCGCGCGGTGGAGGCTAGATGAACAGGAGCCCGTGGATGAACAGTCGCAGGTGGAGACTGGAGGAGGTCGACGGTGGATGAACAGTAGCTCGTGGAGGCTGGAGGGGGTCGACGGTGGAGATGAACAGTATCCCGTGGAGTCCCGTTTTGCGGTACGCCACACCCCTCCCGATGAACAGGACCCCCGTTTCGACCGTAGCGCTCCAACACAAGTCCGTTTCCTCCGTTTTGCGGTACGCCACACCCCTCCCGATGAACAGGACCCCCGTTTCGACCATAGCAGGTTCGTTTCCTCTGTTTTGCGGTATGCCATACCCCTCCCGATCAACAGGATCCCGTTTCGAACGTGGCCGATCGAACACAAGGCCGTTTCCTCCGTTCTGCGGTACGCCAGGCCTCGTTTCCATCGCCTGTTCCGTCCAAGCCCTCCCGATGAACACGACTCATTTTGTTGCCTCCCCATGAACACGACGCATTCCGTTGCCTCCCCATGAATACGACAACGACGCTATTTCTCCGTTCCGATCCAGCCATGTACACGAGCCCTGGCCGTACATATGCGCGAGTAGGCATTCGAAACCCCGCCCGTATGTACACATACGTGGCCGTATTTTCTTTCTTGCACCCTGGCCGCTGTACGTACGTGTACATGCTACGTGCGTGCCTCTACATCCACCAGTATATATGTACGCACATGTTCACGACCAGAATGACAACGCTACGTACGCTTCGACCAGTTGGGTCCCGACTGTCAGGCACTTCCTTGCGTGCGAAGATGGAGCTGGTGGGTCCCAGCAGTCAGGGGAAAACGTTCTTTTCACGAAATATGGTGGCCCGTCCGGTGGGCCCCCGCTGTCAGGTGGAGGAATAATTATTTTGCACGTAATAAGGAGGCACTTCCACGTACAGTCCACGTCCGATGGAAGCCGTTCCTTGACCATGTTGACCATGCCACGCCGAGAGCACCAGGGCGATGGACGAGGCGAGGCCTAGGAAGGGGACGACGCGGATCCGGGGAAGACGCTGCAGTGGATGCCCACGCGTAGAGGAGTACGAGGGTTCACTGGTTCACAGGGGCTGTGGGTGAGTAGAGGGATGGCCTGGCCAGCGGTGGGAGTAGTAGGGGGCGGTGAGGCCTCCGCCGCATCGCAGCCGGCCATGGGAGGCAGGAGCACGAGGCACGACCGGCGCTGGTTTGGGCGGCTGGAGCAAGAAGACCAGAGGTTGAAGAAGCACTACGGCCGTTGGATGGACATCGTACGGTCACTGGAGCTAGAATTGTGCATATTGACTAAGTTGACAAAGCCCTCCGTCCTCGTCAACTTAGTAGGCCCACAGGTCAGCCTCCCACCAAGGTGGGTCCCAGCTAGCAGGGGGTATTCATTCTTTTGTGCGTAATAAGGAGGCACTTCCGGTGGGTCCGAGCTGACAGCAGGGGGAACGTTTTTTCACAAAATACGGTGGCTCGTCGGGTGGGTCCCAGCAGTCAGGGGCAAACATTTTTTTTCGCGATATACTGGTGGGCGTCCGGTGGGTCCCTGCTGTCAGGTGGAGGAATAATTATTTTCCGCGTAATAAGGAGGCACTTCCTTGCGGCTGCCGTGGACCCAGTTGTCAGCCTCTCCACGTATAGTATTCTTCTGATGGAATTTGGTCGTTGACCACATTGACCACACCGCGCCGACAGCACCACAGCGGTGGACGACGGCGAGGCCTAGGAAGGGGACGACGCGGAGCCGGGGAAGACGCGGCAGTGGATGCCCACGCGGAGAGGAGTATAAGGGTTCACTGGTTCGGCTGCGCTGCCGTCGCCACAGAATAACAGGGGGTGTGGGTGAGTGGAGTGGAGGGATGGCCTGGCCAGCGGTGGGAGTAGTATGGGGGCGGTGAGGCCTCCACGGCAGCACAGCCGGCCATGGGAGGCAGGAGCAGGCGGCACGACCGGCGCTGCTTTGGGCGGCTGGAGCAAGACCAGAGGTTGAAGAAGCACTACAGCCGTTGGATGGACATCGTACGGTCAGTCGAGCTAGAATCATGCATATTGACTAAGTTGAGAAAGCCCTTCGTCCCCCTCAACTTAGTAGGCCCACTATATTGGGTCCCAGCTAGCAGGGGGAGTATTCATTTTTTTTGCGTAATAAGGAGGCACTTCCTTGCGTGCGAAGATATAGCTGGTGGGTCCGAGCTGTCAGCGGCGGTAATGTTTTTTTCACGAAATACAGAGGCCGTTTCGGTGGGTCCCAGATGTCAGGTGGAGGAAATCATTATTTTGCGCGTAATAAGGAGGCATTTCCTTGCGTGCGGCCGTGGACCCAGCTATCAGCCTCTCCACGTACAGTCCACTTCAGATGCATGTCGGTCGTTGACCACGCTGACCACGCCACGCCCAGAGCACCAGGGCAGTGGACAACGGTGAGGCCTAGGAAGGGAACGACACGGAGGCAGGGAAGACTCGGCCGTTGTTTTTGTTTCCCACACGGAGGGATGTACGACTGTACGAGGGTTTACTGGTTCGTCTGTCGTCGCCGGAGAATAACAGCAGGTTTGGGTGAGTAGAGGGATGGCCAGGCCAGCGATGGGAGTACGGTGGGGCGGTGAGACCTGCGCGGCAGCACAGCCGGCCGCGGGGAGGAGGGAGCAGGCAGTCCCGCCGGCGCTTGTTTGAGCGGCTGGAGCAGGAAGAGCAGAGATTGAAGAAGCGCGACGGCCATTGGATGGACATCCAACAGTATATAGGCCATCTGTGGAAAACCTCAAATCTGTGGAAAACAGCATACAACCCATCTGCCATTATTTCAAATAATTTACAGCCCATTTGCTAATTCTTACAGGTTTTTTTGGAGCCCATATTCTTTATGTTAGCATTACATCCCATATTGTGGCCACGGTTAAAAAATTATGCGAAATTTTGCATATGTCGGTGCGGTCTGAACTGTTTTTAATCCCAAAATTTCGAGTCACATTCAGACTGATTTTAAAAATAAATGTATATCAATATAAAATCCAATAAATTGTCCACGCTAAAAATCAATGCAATTTAAAATCTCAGAATGAAAAAAAGATATTTGAAAATAATTGCAAGTTTGATGTGTTTTAAAAATGTACAGCCCATTTCTCATTACTGATAGGCCATTTTCTCGGCCAACCCAATGAAGCTCTCCTCGTCTTGAAAGATTTGCAGCCCAACAGGCCTGATAAAGCAACTTACTTGACAAATCACAAAAGAACTGGGCTAGCCATTTTCAGTAAGAAAAAAAACTACTGGGCTGGTCTGTGGTAAACATAAAAGAAAAGGTTGTCTAGACAGGCCAGAGTGTCCCGCACAGCCCAGTTGACACCATGCTTCCGTCTCAAAAACAAATTAGATAAATGACACTCCAATTATGGCGATTCATAAAAATGCCACTACAATTTTCCAAACTTTGAAAAATGCCACTAAAATTTTTGCAAACTTTGAAAAACGCCACTGCAGTTTGCAAACTTTGAAAAACGCCACTCCAGACTTCGAAAAATGCCACTAGAAATGGCATGAAATGGCATTTTTCAAAGTTTGGAAATTGCAGTGGCATTTCTCGGATACACCAGATTTGGAGTGGCATTTATCAAATTAACCCAAAACAAAAATAACTGGGTGAGCTGCTGGGTCCCTGGTGTCAGCCGCTCGTTGTGCAATTCTCTCGTTTATTGACTACGTTGACAATGGCATGGGACCCAGATGTCAGAAATCCACTAGGAGGAGCCATTTTTTTTATTGGCTTGAAATAAGGAGGCACTTGCTTGCGTACTGCCATGACCTTGGCGGGTCCCTGCTATCATCCTCTCCACATACAGTACCAGTTAGTCGTGCTTCAAAACTGATCGGCACACCATTAAAAAAATAATGGTCGATAACTAATGCGGCACCTCGGGCCAACGCGGCCAGATCGCATTTTGCACGAGAAATTACACACCATGTTTCGTTGACATGTGGTCCCGTTCCAACATATCAGTGAGACGACTACGAGTAGTAGGAGTATTTCCGAACGGACGTGTAGGCCGGGGCGCCTCTTCGTGAACCGTGGCAAACTCGCAACCGTCCACCGACTCTTCGCCTTTCCCTCTCGATTTGGAACTGTTGTCGCACGCTCTTCCTCTCCCTCCTACATTTTCCTTCGGCCCTTCACCCTTTCTTCTGCCATTGTTCGATCTTCTTCTCCATGGAGGGAACAGGCCGGAAACGACCCCATTATTCTTGCCCCGATCTGAAAGATGACATGGTGGAGGAACTCATTGATCGGTGCGACGTCATCACCTCGGCTAGCATGGCAGGTTTGTTCAAGCCCATTCTCCACTCAACTAATAACATCATTACAAAGAACCCAAGAGTCAAGGAGCGGTTTGATCTCCCCTATCTTCTTCGCTGTGACCCTGATGACTGGCGCCGGCACGACGGAGGCCTCGCCCTGTGCCAATTGATGCCGCTTGATAATGATACGTATGATGTTAAGATGCCATCTCTTGAGGGCAAGGCTTGGGCGGGCGCAAATGGAGATTGGGCTGTTTACATTGGGTCCAACTGTGAGTGGGAACTTGTGAATGTGTACACTCGTCACCGGGTTCGACTTCCAAAAATCTCAGCACACTGCCCATAGGTTGAGCACACTGGTAATGTACGCACGTTCAAATACGATCATGGTGACTGTCTTCTACGGAAGATAGCAATTTGTCGAGTTCCCAACCGCTCTTGGAATTACAACAACTATCAATATGTTGCTATCTTCGACAAGCTTGTTGCCGTCCTTCATGGTTCGACTCGATGGATATTGCTCAAAAATCAATTTCTGTACACGGATGAGTACTATGATGCAATTCAATATGAGGGCCTTGTGTTTGCTGCCATCACTCGTGGCACTGTTTTTGCATGGCATCCTAGTAGTTTCGGTACGTTTGTCTTCCACCGTAATTATAATTGTTTCATCCACATGCATGCGGGTTAGCAAGTTTCCCTTTACTAATTAACCTTCTTCTTGTGTTTCCAAGGTCCTGTGAACATCCCACCACCTATGCTTGAAAAAAATTTATAACCAAGGGGGAGATGCCGATGGTGATGATCACGAGCAGTGCCCATATACTCTGTGGCGCCTGGAAACTAATTCCGATGGATCACCTCTTCTTGTGTGTATACAGCCCATTGATGATGTTACTACTAAGGAAGCAGGTGTCTCCCATGGTCGCACTCTCCGGACCTATTCCAACACCCGTTGCATGGTATTTGGGATGGATACTAGTGTGCTAGCGCCAACTCCTCCCTGGCACAGAATTGATAGTCTTGGAGAAAACTCGCTCTTCCTTGGACAAAACTATCTGATGATGGTGAAAGGCGATCCAACTGCTGTTGACACATTTATGAGAAGCAACTGTGTCTATACCTCGGACATTTGGGTGGTTCCCTACCCTAGTACTGATATAGTAGGCCGCTTCAGCCTGGATGATCGGTCCTGCGTTGGTCTTCAGATCGACAACGGATGGCCCGTCCCAGAGAATCACTTGTGGTTCAAAGCAAGCGTTTCCAACTCCGCGGAATGGTTGAGTTGAAGTTCATTTCATGGCTTGTGATTTGTTGTGTGGTGAAAACTTTAGTATTTATAATGTATCCTCGTTGTCGATGTGGGTTCATGACCTGTTGTATGTAATAAAATGATATGCCTGTGATAAACTTACTAAATTTATTAATGGCTTTCGAGTTGCTTCTCTGAGTGAGTGATGCGACGAGGCAAAAAAATATTTTTCGAATACATAATTGTACGTGCATTGCAATAGGTTATCGGATGAGGCCAATCAACAATAGTAGTACACTATTTGTACTAGCTTCACATGCTTCGCGCGTCAGGTGGGTGTTTTTACTGTAGCCATATGTTAATGTGTTCGTCGTACGTAACCAGCACCTCAAATCCTTGATACTAGTACTATATAGTAGGAGTAAGTAGTAGGAGTAGTAGGGTGGCATGGGCCAGAACAAACATTCACGTCCAGGAGTACGGCACACGCCACCACCACGACATCCATCTGACACCATATTATTTCTTGGAGTCCGTGCTAGAGCAATCTCTTCAACCTCGTCGTTTCTCTAACTTCAGCCATCGCGTGGCGGGCGAGGTGGGGGTTTGCCGATAGTCGGTTTCCTTAACTGCGGTCCCACTTGTAAGTCCAACTCCAACACACGACCCCAAACGCACCTCCATTTTGCACGAACTCCAACGATAATTTTGACTAGAAAAGCAAGACCAAAGAAAACAAGAACCACAAGAATACATTTTACTACTCCTGTAAGTTGGATTAGTGCCTTCTCGATGCATTCATTGTTGATCTGTGAAGGCTCGATCTTGCGTCTGTGCTAGCTAAAAGTGATAGAACATCTACTAAATTGCGCTCTATCAATATATGGATGTACTCTTCTTCCCAATACAAAAACTTGCATCCATTCTACTCCCTCCGTTGCACAATACATGCCTTCTATTTGTCAAAATATATATGTATCTAGACATGTCTTAGTATATAGGTACATCCATTTTTGGACAAATGGAAGTCAAGTATTTTGGAACGAAGGGAGTACACAATAAAAATTTTAAGTTAGCACAACTAGTCTAATCCGAAAGCAGAATCGAAGATTTGGTCAGGTTCTTCCTCCTTTTGCCGACACATGGGACATCCAGCATCCAGGTCGTGTCATGAAAGAAAATAGAGTGGTAGTTGAAGCCATGAGATGTGCATCTTGGGTTAAACTGTAAATAGAATCTTACTACTCTTGAGTAACTCCAAAAGCGGCCACCGAACATCTTTATTGGATTTGTTTTTCATCACCAGCACGTCGAGGTGAAAGATGTGCAGGTTCAGTGGGTCCTCTTGCATTTTCACTGACATGTGGGGCCGCATGTGAGAAAACAGACGATGGGCTCCGCGCATCTGCTGGCTGGCTGAGAAGAGAGATAGAGGAGGGCTGAGCACGGACTGCAGGACATTTGTTCTACGTCCCTCGATATAGGCTCGATATAGTGGGGTGGCATGGGCCATAACTAGCATTCACGTCTAGCAGTACGGCACACGCCACCCACACGAGTCCCATCCGACACCAATTTTCTTGGAGTCCGTGCTACAGCCATCTCTTCTCCCTCCTGTTTTCTCAGCCATCGCGCGGTTGGCGGGGTGGGGGTTTGCCGGTAGTCGGTTTGCTCAACTGCGGTCCCACTTGTAAGTGAAAATGCAACACCGCACGCATTCCCACTTGAGCGGCGTGCCTGACCAACCGTGTGGGGGTGCGACGCGAACACGGCAGGCTTTTCCTTTTGAACTCGTAACTTGTAAAATTTGGTTCTGTTCCATGGCGCGACCGATAGATAGAAAATAACGATTTTTCCTAGAGTAATGAGAAGTTTGGTTCTAGCGCCGTTCACGCATGGAGTACGTACGAAAATTATGAAGTTGATGCGAAAGGTAAGATTATTAGTGTAGTATCATATACTACTACATGGATTTGACGGAAAGATAAAAATACATACGGATCCATCAACATTCAATGACATCCTCACGCCCTAGTGCGCCGGGTCACCAACCGACGTGTGAGGAGCAGCGGCGTTGGCGGTGAGTTCAACGTGCTTCTGAACAGTGCCGTCCAAGGTTGCCCTGCGCTCCAAGAAGGCCAGCGTCCTATCGTCCTCCTCTTGCATGTAGTAGTCCTTGTGGACAATTTGCACGTAGACGTGGGTGATTATGTCGATGGTGTCTTGCTGCGCCAGGCGCTGCGCAGCGAGCGCGACCTCGAGGTGGACATTCTCCGGCGCGACGGCGGGCAGTCGCAGGGCCACCAGTGCGTCAAAGAGGTTGTTACCATAGTGGCCGTTGAGGGTGGCAGGCATCGCAGAGCCTGGGTGCGTCGGCTGGAGGCTTACATCAAAGTCGTCCACAAGCTTCTCGACGATGGTGAACTTGTCGAGGAAACCAACAAGGACCTCGTCGAACAAGGAGACTAAGCTGTCGTCCAAGCGGCCCCTCGCCCTGGCGGCCTCAAGCAATACTACCTGGAGACGTTCCTCGGTGCTGGGCCGCAGGCCGGCGTCGTGGACCATCTGGCACAGCCGGCTGATGCTCGCGCTCATCGCCTCCATGGGTCTAGCGTAGCTTCTAGTCAACTGATCTTGTGATTCGAGTGATCACTCAGCCCTTGGTTAGCTTGCATAGGTGCGTAGGATTTCCTACTACTCCTCGGCCCTCTACTGCACCTGCCTTTGGCTTTATGATAGGTGGGCCAGCCACCCCCTGGGGCCATGTGTCATTCACCCAAAGGCAGTTGTTGTAAGTCAATGAAGCTGCGTCCCCCTCCGTGCCGGTGCAGTATAGTCATCTCACCGGACCTCTAGTTGGGGCCAAACGAGAGAAGTTTGATGTTTACTGGTTTATTGGTCCCCTTTGCATTTTGCGCCAAGTTTTGACCTTTGATTTAACTAACAAAATGTTAATTCATGTAAAAAAAATGTTGTGTAAGTCACCTTACGAAAACTAAATAATCCCAAAATACTTAGGCACGGTGCATTAACTCCCTCCTTGTTTCTTATTTCGTGACATATCAACCAATGAGAGATGTGGGCCATGCATGCTTTCAATGACTTGAGACTACCAAACATGACATGCAGTGTTTAGATCATTGCATGTAATCCTATTAGTACTTTAGTTAGGAGTAGAAAAAAACATTAAGTTCTCTCGCCGATAGGAATAAAACACCATGTATTTATTTACAGAGGGAGTAGTACATTTTTGGTGACATGCATTACTAGATATTGCTAGTCAAATAATAAAATCCAGATGGACGTGGTAGTACTCCTAAATCCAGACGGTGGTGCTACTAGTACTAGTAGTAGTAGGAGTACTAGCACTGTACTACCCGTTGGTCAAATTATTACGTGCTGCTCCTAACAGTGAAGTGACAAGACCCTGCGCCGGAGATGACACCTGAGTATAGGCGCCGGAGATGACAACTAGCCCTGTTCGACATAATTTCCCGTGCGTAGATGCCCATGCATTGCACGGAACACCAAGATTGGGGGTGGACGGCTCCGGCAGTGGCCATCGCGCCAGATTTTTCCATGGCCTTCTACTCCTAGATGTGGTGGGGAGGAGATGAGGCTGATTGTGAGAGACAAGGAGTTGTTTGTAAATAGGGAACAAGTGCGGGCATCTTTTTGCAAAAATGGAGAAGCTTGGTTTGTATGCGTCAGATCTAGATCCGACGGCTATTGGTGAAAGATGGGAGGCACAACATCATCACCAACTCGGGACCTGTTTGATTCGCAGGATTTTGAAAAGGCAGGAATAGGACACGGCAATATTACAAGTTTCAAACTGATATTACAAATGTTAGGAGTAATGCTGCACCTACGAAGAGGGAATTACTAGGAAGTTTACGTAAGAACTTTCGTTACTTTAGGTGGATGCAGCATTATCGTACAAACTAAAATCCACCGCCCTGACAAGTCACTAATGGGCAAATAAGTTTTTGAATCTCTGGCCACTTGATGTTTCAAAAACAAATTCAGCTTCTGCGGAGAAATGAGCTCCACCGTGTACCCGCGTGGGTGTGGCTGGGCACGAAGCGTGAGTACGTGCACAGTGCACCTATTCTCTTCTTTTATACGTACACCACCTACGTGGGGTTGTGTGAGAGAGATACAAACCTAGAGAGATATAGTGTGTGGGTTCTTGAGAGTTTTTGTGTGTGTGTGTGGGGGGGGGTCAATCAAAATATTTAACATATGCAATGTGTGTGAAATAGAGTCCTGGATATAACATATATATAGAGGGGGCGATCCACGAGAAGAGAGTGGAGGCATCATCGGCTTGAGGTGTCCATAGAATCGAAGAGAGGGATGATGTGTGTGTGTGCGCGCACGCGCGCGATCGATAAAGAGTGCCATCGAATTTGTGTGTGCCCACGTCAAAGATATAGAGTGGCTGGCCTACTGGAACGTGAGATGGAACATGTGCAGTTTGTCTCTATGGCATGGATACCTACCTGCAGCGCTCGACTATCGTTGTGTGGTGGGGGAAGAGGGAGGCCCAATTAACTATAGAGGTACAATGGCTGGTATATGTGTGGAGGAGGAGAGAGGCCTACCTCATGTATTAAGGAGATCGATCTGCCTCATGTATTAAGGGAGAACGATCGGCATCCATGCATATGTGCAGGAGATGAATAAGGTTGGGAGAGAGACAGAGCTAGAGTGTTGGAGGGGGTGGTAGTGGAGTTGCTTCTAACAAATGGTGGGATAGACTTGCTAGACAAACGGAGGGCACGCCCGCAATATCAATAAGAGAGGAGATGGCTGCTTGTTGTCTGTGCATGTGCGTGTGAGAGACGGGTCAGGAGGCATGCACGAATGATGAGGGGGGACGATGTGGCTGTGGTAAGCAGACGTAACTACATAGGAAGATCAATCGCCCTTTGTAAGAGAAAGGAGAGACATAACTTGTGAGGTACGTCGATCGATGGGGGGGTAGTTAAAGTCGATCTAGGTATATGTTGGGAGATTGATTGGTATACATGCATTTGTGTGTTAGAAGCAAATGAGGCACGAGGAGAAGGATAGAGAGAGAGGGATGCATGTAGGAGGTGGTACGAGAGGCATACTATATCGAGGGGGAGGAGTGTGCGAGTACGAGAACGATGAAAGGAGTGGTGGGAGTGAGGCATGGACGGTGACAAGAGAAGAGGGGAAGCTTGTGTTTGTGCTAGGCACACCTGGCTAGAGAGGCATATCGATCGATGTGTGCCGTAAAGAAGGAGCTGGGGGCCTACACACACCGTGGGTGAACGACCAAAAGTGAAAAGACGAATTTGCGCGATGGAGCTAGAGAATGCTGAGGGAGGGTGAGAGGGATGCGGGCGTGTGCATGCACAAGAGAAAGTTAGCGCTAGCTACAAAGATAAGAGGGTTGTGTGGGTGTAAAAGACGAATAGAGATCATATATACTTCATTATAAAAAGCGAATTCGGATATTTGAAGAATTTATCATAGTGTTTCAAATCGACGGATGTGTGAATATATATAACGGTGATACACATGGTGTGATTATGAACATGGTATACTACATTTAATATATTTTATCTCTACTCTTATAAAAAAACGGAATTGTTGATGATGGTGTGCCTGCCATCCTGCATTATAGGCCATCTGATTTATATCTGGCGGATAGCAAGGAAACTATGATGGTTCAAGTTGGCAACAATCATGATTGTTGATTCTGATTGAAATAGAGAAACGAATTCAGATTTAGTTCGAATTGTAGCAGTAGTATAGACATTTGGAATGCACTAAAATGTTGGTATGAGTAGGTTACATGCATTATACAGCAAGCGAAAAAATTTAATCGGACATAACATGGATTCATACTCCCTCCTTCCATCTATATAGGGCGTAATGAGATTTTTAAGACCGCCTTTGACTATTGACAAGATTAATAGTACATGACATGCACAATGTGAAAATTATATCATTGAAAGAACCTTTCACAGACGAATTTAACAGTGTGCTTTGTGTAAGTTGCATGTCATATATCATTGCTCTAATATTTGGTCAAAGTTAGCATCGAAAAACGCATTAGGCCCTATATAGATGGAAGGAGGGAGTAGCTTTGAATAGCATTTGTATAGTAAAACGGGGCAAGACTCTCTCTTTGTGTGGTGTGAATAGTTTTATTTTTTTCGTTTTCTTTTTGGTTGAGGGAAGTGCGAATTGATTTGGTACGTACAAGTACAATATTACTACACGTTAGGCTTGTCCCTAAAATTCAACCCGCGTCTTGTTATATCCCAAAAATTCAGATAGCGTGCTATCCCGAAATTACAACGCGCGCGAGAACTCCCTCCAGCTGCCAAATCCCGACACGCGAAATCCCCCTTCTAACCCTGAGCCGAAAGGGCCGCTAGTTCAAATCGGTGGGGGTACTTTTGTAACACACCCTACACTTTGGACAAGCGTGTTCCTAAGTCATGCTTCACCCCCTCCCATCACCCCCTTTTCGCCATTCGAAATCCCAGGCCGCCATAACCTCTCCGCTCCAGCCGTGAAACCCCACCCTCCTCCATCCGCCACATCACCGCTGCCCAGCCGGAGCCTCTTCCCCGACGACGTCGTCCACCGCAATAGCTTGGCGTCCCTCGTCCACTTCCCCGGATGAGGATCTGTTGTCCATCTCGCCGTCCCGCCGGTTCAGCCGCCCCGTCCTCCACCTCCAAGGAGCTGCTCCGACGATCGCCTCGTCTATCGTGGCTGCTCCATCCCCACAGTGCTGCCTTAACCTGCTCCACTAGAACTGCATCGTCCTCACCGACTCCTCGGACGAAGCCGAGGCCTACTCGACGCCACCAAAGAGGTTGTACACTCATCGCATCGCACCTTCTCCTTAACTCGACCTCCCGGCGCCGGAGCGGCTACCTTGAATCCGGCGCCGCGGGTGACATCTCCACAGTGGCTCTCCCCCAGTGTGAGGCCCCTTCGGCGGCGGCGTCCATACCAGCCAGATCTGCTGCTGCTGCTCCGGCTCTCGCTCGATCGCTCGCTCGCCTAGCTGGTGCCGCTGCTCTCCCCCTCGCTTGTGCTGCTGCTTTGCTCCGATTAAGCCACACTTCAGTCGACTGAATCGACTTTTGGGTCAGTTGATTTCAGGGGTTGGGGGGGGGCTCGCCGGAGTTAAGGAAGAACCACCTGCAGCGGGGACGGGGGCTCGCCGGAGAGGTACCCCACTATCTATCTTAGGGTTCAGGGTGGGGGCGGGGGGCCTAGAGGGCTGGCCGGGGCGGTGGTGGCGAGTTGTTTCGGGGCGACGAGGCGGCGCTGGGGCCGGTGGTGGCTGGCGGCTCAGGGGGGTGCAGGTTGAAGATGAACTGCAGGCCCTCCCTAAACTACATGTCAAGTGCCTCTCTGCTACCATTACGTTCAGTTTCGACAGTAGCATTCAGATTCCACAGTAAATTTCAGTTTCGACAGTTAAGTTCAGAGTCAACAGTTTTTACCTCATCTATTGCAGTCAGGTGGTTTTTGGTGATGTTAATTTTACATCCATTTTACATCATCTATTGGAGATGCTATTAGAATCCCACTTGAGATTGACAATGTCTGTCTTGTGCTGCTTCAGCCTGACGTCTTACAGCTCACCGGAGCTGCTCCAACGATAGAACGATCCATCACAATAGAGCAGTGCCCTGGAAGCCATCTACAGATTCCTCAGATCTTCCTCCACACCTCCGACAGCCACCTCTGCCTCAACTGCTTCAGCGACCAACCCAATGATGCTGAGGTCGACACGGGTACGGCAAAGAGGTTGTACACTTGTTGCATCACTAATTACTATACATTCACGTCGATCCATTAGGGCTATTTTGGTTCAACGGAAAAACATCGATCCACTGGTTGTTACCATCACTCTAAATTTCTGCATGCTCTCCTTACATAATCTCACCATATTTTTTTCGTATGCATGTCAGATATTGTACACAGTCATGCTGAACATGTAGAGAAAAAGAGAAGAGTTTTGTGCGGCAATACAATGTCATGCAGACATCGCTTCGTGGTGGGTTCAATGGCAAACCCTCCCCACCCCTCTCCAGATTGTAATCCAGAGGAAGATATCTATTCTGAGGCGGATTCGGACGTCGCTGACCACTCCTATTTACCCCACAAGGTGTTTGCTCTACCTTGGCATGATGGTGTTAGTCATATCATGCATATGTTGCCTTGCAGTGCCTACTTTTGACATCATATATGTCATCTGCTTAGTTTAGACATGTTCTGTAATGCCACCTGTTTAGTTTCTATATCATATGTGGGAATTATGCAGTCTCATGTCTTTTAGCCAGCCATAATATATGTGAAATGTGCAATGCCATCCTGTTTAACCAGGCATCATATATTTGAATGATATCTTGCCCATCATTTTCTTCATTACATTTCCATTTGTCGACAATGTTTGTACATTAAACTACTCTTCCTGTGAATCAGCCATTTGGGTGGGAGATGGAAAAATCAGGAGTGAAAATAAGGCCTTCAGAGCAGACAGTGCTACCTGTCAAAGCAGATCTCTTGTTGGGTCCCGATAGCTCCTCAGAGATGGATTCAGAGACAGATGACCAGTCCTATTCCCCCACTGAGGTGTATGCTCTAACTTGGCATGGTTATACTGCTCATATCATGCATACGGTGTCTTGCATTGCATAGTTTAGACATCATATACACAATATTCAACACCATGTTCTTAGTTTAGACATCATATCGAATGCCCACTATTTAGCATATAAATCACATATGTGAATTAAATGATGCGATCCTGATTACTTAGATAACATGTAGGTGAATTATGTCATGCGATCCTGTTTAGTTATTCATCATATCTTTGAATTATGTTATGCTATGCTATCCAGTTTAGATAGACATCATATATGTGAAATTATGTCATGCTATCCGTTTTAGTTAAACAATATACATGTCAACTATTTTATGCCCTCTTTTTTCCACACTATCTATTGCATCTGTCTCTCATACAATGTCTGTACATTCAACTATGTTTCCTGTTTATCAGCCATTTGAATTGGAGCGGGTGATGCCAGTATCTAGTGGAATAAAAACACGGTCTTCAAATAAAACAGTGCTACCTCTTGGTGGAGATAGCACCCTGGTTGTACATGCACAAGAACCAGCCCTACCACACATAACCCAAACTCTCGCAGATTGTACCCCTACTACGATGGACAGAGAACCAGCTTCACCCAATCTAACCCCAACCCCAGCCGATAGTAACCCAGTTCCTATTAACACAGCACCATCTCCACCACAGAGCTCCCAAACAAGAGCAGTTAGTAAGGCAGCTCCAGTGCCCAAAGGGCCAGTACTATCACGGCGAACCCCAACTCCACCAGTTAGTACGCCTATTCCTATGGAAGAAGCACAACCAGCTAGTCGTAGTTTAGCATCTATCGCATTTGATGTTGTTAAATCGTATGTGAATATCTTCCCATCTTGGAAATATTATACTGAAGATGAAGGAAAATGCCAGTTGCAGGTGTTTGTCCAATAGTTATGTGTAAGTAATGTTATTCATGGCAATTACTTTGCTTCGTCCCATACATCCTACCTCCATGATGGTTATAATACAACAAATTTTCCCATTTTTCTCTATAGAGAACGACCGATTTGGAAACTTAGGATGAGGTAACCTGTGCTAATGCCTCTGCTATCTTCAAGAATGCTTGGTGGCAGTATCGGAATTACCTGAAGAAAACGTACTTCACCGGCAAAGAAACTCATCAAATTCCCTTACGTTCTCCTGAGACACATTTACTGGATGATGACTGGGAACGCCTTGTTCTGTACTGGTCCCGAACCAAGAATGTGGTAAGGTCTATGAGCTCATTTTCTATTTTTAAGTATTATATTCTTACATAACATGAAACCGGAGAAATTTTGAATAACACTAGGTTACCTCTACGGGGATATGCACATCCCCAACAATAAGAATATCATATTTCTTTTGACAGTAGGAAGAGGAAATTCAAAATCTCCAATAGTGATTGTTGAAATTTTTCCAATAGAATTTATACTGTGGACTTGAGGTTGTTTCCTCGGAAAGTGTATCGTATACTCATTACCATTAACATGAAAAGTCACATTGCCTTTGTTGCAATCAATAATAGCCCCTGCAGTATTCAAAAGGGGTTTTCCAAGAATAATAGACATACTATGGTCCTCGGGAATATCAAGAATAAATAAGTCCGTTAGAAGAGTAACATTTGCAACCACGACAGGCACATCCTCACAAATACCGACAGGTATAGCAGTTGATTTGTCAACCATTTGCAAAGATATTTCAGTAGGTGTCAACTTATTCCAATCAAGTCTACGATATAAAGAGAGAGGCATAACACTAACACCGGCTCCAAGATCACATAAAGCAGTTTTAACATAGTTTCTTTTAATGGAGCATGGTATAGTTGGTACTCCTAGATCTCCAAGTTTCTTTGGTATTCCACCCTTAAAAGTATAATTAGCAAGCATAGTGGAAATTTCAGCTTCCGGTATCTTTCTTTTATTAGTAACAATGTCTTTCATGTACTTAGCATAAGGATTCATTCTAAGCATATCAGTCAAACACACACGCAAAAAGATAGGTCTAATCATTTCAGCAAAGCGCTCAAAATCCTCATCATTCTTTTTCTTGGATGGTTTAGGAGGAAAAGGTATGGGTTTCTGAACCCATGGTTCTCTTTCTTTACCATGCTTCCTAGCAACAAAGTCTCTCTTATCATGACGTTGATTCTTTGATTGTGGGTTATCAAGATCAACAGCAGGTTCAATCTCTACATCATTATCATTGCTAGGTTGAGCATCAACATGAATATCATCATTAACATTATCACTAGGTTCATGAGCATATTTTTATTCACCACATGATATGTGTTTTGCTTGGAGCGTCTTGTATGATTTGAGTCTTTACTTTTTAGTTTTCCACAATCATCCTTGCTGTACACACCTTTTGAGAGAGCCATACATGATTTGGAATTTTTTTAGAATACTCTATGTGCTTCGCTTATATCTTTTGAGTTATATAATTTTTGCTCTAGTACTTCACTTATATCTTTTAGGGCATGGTGGTGGATTTGTTTTATAGAAACTATTGATCTCTCATGCTTCACTTAGATTATTTTTAGAGTCTTAAATAGCATGGTAATTTGCTTAAAATCCTAATATGCTAGGTATTCAAGATTAGTAAAATTTTCTTTATGAGTGTTTTGAATACTAAGAAAAGTTTGATGCTTGATGATTGTTTTGAGATATGGAGGTAATAATATCAAAGTCGTGCTAGTTGAGTAGTTGTGAAATTGAGAAATGCTTGTGTTGAAGTTTGCAAGTCCCGTAGCATGCACGTATGGTAAACGTTATGTAACAAATTTGAAACATGAGGTGTTATTTGATTGTCTTCCTTATGAGTGGCGGTCGGGGACGAGCGATGGTTTTTTCATACCAATCTATCCCCCTAGGAGCATGCGCATAGTGCCGAGGTTTTTGATGACTTGTAGATTTTTGCAATAAGTATGTGAGTTCTTTATGATTAATGTTGAGTCCATGGATTATACGCACTCTCACCCTTCCATCCTTGCTAGCCTCTTCGGTACCGTGCATTGCCCTTTCTCACATTGAGAGTTGGCGCAAACTTCGCCGGTGCATCCAAACCCCGTGATATGATACACTCTTTCACACATAAAACTCCTTATATCTTCCACAAAACATCCACCATACCTACCTATTATGGCATTTCCATAGCCATTCCGAGATATATTGCCATGCAACTTTCCACCATTCCATTTATCATGACACATTCATTATTGTCATATTGCTTAGCATGATCATGTAGTTGACATAGTATGTGTGGCAAAGCCACCATTCATAATTCTTTCATACATGTCACTCTTGGTCCATTGCATATCCCGGTACACTGCCGGAGGCATTCATATAGAGTCATCTTTTGTTCTGGTATCGAGTTGTAATCATTGAGTTGTAAAATAAATAGAAGTCTGATGATCATCATTTTCTAGAACATTGTCCCAAGTGAGGAATTATAAAAAAAAGAGAAAGGCCATATAAAAAAGGAGAAAAGGCCATATAAAAAATGAGAGAAAAAGAGAGAAGGGACAATGTTACTGTCCTTTGCCACACTTGTGCTTCAAAGTAGCACCGTAATCTTCATGATAGAGAGTCTCTTGTTTTGTCACTTTCATATACTAGTGGGAATTTTCATTATAGAACTTGGCTTGTATATTCCAACAATGGGCCTCCTCAAGTGCCCTAGGTCTTCGTGAGCAAGCAAGTTGGATGCACACCCACTTAGTTTCTTTTGTTGAGCTTTTATACATTTATAGCTCTAGTGCATCCATTGCATGGCAATCCCTACTCCTTGCATTAACATCAATTGGTGGGCATCTCCATAGCCCATTGATTAGCCTCGTTGATGTGAGACTTTCTTCTTTTTGTCTTCTCCACATAACCCCCCTCATTATATTCTATTCCACCCATAGTGCTATGTCCATGGCTTGCGCTCATATATTGCATGAAAGTTTATAGGTTTGAGATTACTAAAGTATGAAACAATTGCTTGGCTTGTCATCGGGATTGCTCATGATGAGAGCATTCTTGTGTGATGAAAATGGAGCATGAATAAACTATATGATTTTGTAGGGATGAACTTTCTTTAGCCATGTTATTTTGAGAAGACATAATTGCTTTGTTAGTATGCTTGATGTATTATTATTTTTATGTCAATATGAACTTTTGTCTTGAATCTTTAGGATCTGAATATTCATACCACAATTAAGAAGAATTACATTAAAATTATGCCAAGTAGCACTCCGCATCAAAAATTCTGTTTTTATCATTTACCTACTCGAGGACGAGCAGGAATTTAGCTTAGGGGTGCTTGATACATCTCCAACGTATCTATAATTTTTGATTGCTCCATGCTATATTATCTACTGTTTTGGACATTATTGGGCTTTATTATCCAATTTTATATTATTTTTGGGACTAACCTATTAACCGGAGGCCCAGCCCAGAATTGTTGTTTTTTGCCTATTTCAGGGTTTCGAAGAAAAGGAATATCAAACGGAGTCCAAACGGAATGAAACCTTCGGGAACGTGATTTTCTCACCGAATGTGATCCAGGGGACCGGTTCGTGTTTAAAAAAACAGATTTTGCTGGAAAAAATCATAGAAAATAAAATAAAAATCTAAAAATACCAAAACAAATTTTCACCGTCTAAATAGAATATTTAGAACAAGGTGAACATTTTCTTGGCCGAAAAATGCAATTTTTAAAAAATACATATTTTTCTAATTTCAAATAAAATAGCGATAAAATCCAAATAAAATAATTTATTTGATTTTAATATTTTTCCTCCAATATTTCAATTAATTTGGAGAAGTCATATTATCTCCTCTCATATATTTTTAATTTGAAATATTTTTGGAGAGAAAAATAATAAAATCAAATTGATCCACTTTTCAATATTTGAGAAATTTCAAATATGAAAACCACAAAACCCCCAACTCTCTCCGTGGGTCCTTAAGTTGCTTAGGATTTTGGGATCACAAAGCCAAAATGCAAATAAAATATGATATGCATATGATGACCTATGTATAACATTCCAAATTGAAAATTTGGGATGTTACAAACCTACCCCCCTTAAGATGAATCTCGCCCTCGAGATTCAGGTTGGCTACAAAATAGGTGTGGGTGGTCTTTCCGTAGATCATCCTCTCATTCCTAGGTGGCTTCATCCTCGGTATGGTGGCTCCACTGAACTTTGCAAAACTTGATAACCTTACTGCGTGTAACTCGGCTGGCAAACTCGAGAATCTTGACAGGTTTCTCCTCATAGGTCAGATCACTATCCAACTGAATTGCTTCCAGGGGCACTGTATATCCCACAGGAATATCAGCTATCTCAGCATGACACTTCTTCAACTGGGAAACGTGAAACACATCATGAACTCCTGATAGTCCTTCGGGTAACTCCAACTTGTAGGCCACTTCCCCCATACGTTCCAAAACTTGGTATGGTCCTACAAATCTTGGGGCTAGCTTTCCCTTAACTCCAAAACGTTTAATTCCTCGCAGGGGTGACACCCGAAGATATGCTCTGTCTCCGATTTCATAGATTACCTCCTTGCGTTTTGAGTCTGCATAACTCTTCTGCCTAAACTGAGCTAACTTCAGTCTATCTCGAATCAGCTTAACCTTCTCTTATGACTCTTTGATTAAATCTGGTCCAAACAACTGGCGGTCTCCAACTTCGTCCCACATTAACGGTGTCCTGCACCTTCATCCATACAAGGCTTCAAAAGGTGCCATCTTCAAACTGACTTTGTAACTGTTGTTGTATGAAGACTCTGCGTAGGGCAAATTATCGTCCCAACTAGAACCATAATCAGGCGCACAAGCTCTCAGCATGTCCTCCAGAATCTGATTGACTCTCTCGGTTTGTCCATCTGTCTGCGGATGAAAAGTTGTACCAAACTCTAGCCTGGTGCCCAGAGTTTGGTGCAGCTGGTGCCAAAACTTTGAAGTAAACTGGGTTCCTCTATCTGATACAATAGAACTCAGAACTCCATGCAGACATACGATCCTGGTCATGTATATCTTGGCCAACTTCACACTGGTGTAGGTGGTTTTCACTGGGATAAAGTGAGGCACTTTGGTCAAGCGATCCACTACTACCCAAATAGAATCATATCCCGGTCGGGTCCTGGGTAATCCGGTGATAAAATCCATGCCAAGCTTGTCCCACTTCCATTCGGGTATCGACATAGGCTGCAGTAATCCTGCTGGCTTCTGATGTTCTGCCTTCACTCTCTGGCATACATCACATACGACTAAATACTCGGCAATATCCTTCTTCATAGCAATCCACCAGAAACGCTCCTTCAAATCCAAATACATCTTGGTAATCCTTTACTACGGGCACTTCTTCCTGAACAACTCCCGCGAGGGAATTTACGTGAGTACTCTTAGGAGTATGCCTGGATACATACTTAATCCTTTTCCCCTTCGGTGTGGTGAGTAGAATTGACCTCTAGCGCAATCAATGTTTACTCCATACTTCGATAGCCAATCCATACCGAGTATCACATCCAATCGTTGTGATCCCAAGATTATTAAGTCTGAGGGGAAAACTGTTGGGGAACATTGCAGAAAACAAAAAATTTCCTACTCGTTTCACCAAGATCCATCTAGGAGTTCATCTAGCAACGAGACATCGGATGCATCTACATACCTTTGTAGATCGCGTGCGGAAGCGTTCAAAGAACGGTGATGATGTAGTCGAACACGACGTGATCCAAACCACCGATGACCAAGCGCCGAACGGACGGCACCTCCGCGTTCAACACACGTACGGGACGGGAGATGTCTCCTCCTTCTTGATCCAGCAAGGGGGAAGGAGAGGTTGATGAAGATCCAGCAGCACGACGGCGTGGTGGTGGATGCAGGGCGTCACAGTAGCAGGGCTTCGCCTATACTACGAGAGAGAGACGTAACGAGGAGAGAGGGAGGCGCCAGGGGCTGGTGTATGAAGTCCCTCCTCTCCCCCACTATATATAGGGGTGCTAGGGGGGCGCCGGCCCTAGGAGATGGAATCTCCTAGGGGGGCGGCGGCCAAGGGTGGGGGGCTTGCCCCCCAAGCAAGGGGCGCCCCCTTTAGGGTTTCCCCTCAACCCTAGCCGCATGGGCCCTAGGGGAGTGGCGCCCCAGCCCACTTTGGGCTGGGTTCCCTCCCACTTCAGCCCATGGGGCCCCCGGGGATAGGTGGCCCCACCCGGTGGACCCCCGGGACCCTTCCGGTGGTCCCGGTACAATACCGGTGACCCCGAAACTTGTCCCGATGGCCGAAACAACACTTCCTATATATAATTCTTTACCTCCGGACCATTCCGGAACTCCTCGTGACGTCCGGGATCTCATCCGGGACTCCGAACAACATTCGGGTTACTGCATATACATATCTTCACAACCCTAGCGTCACCGAACCTTAAGTGTGTAGACCCTACGGGTTCGGGAGACAAGCAGACATGACCGAGACGACTCTCCGGTCAATAACCAATAGCGGGATCTGGATACCCATGTTGGCTCCCACATGCTCCACGATGATCTCATCGGATGAACCGCGATGTCGAGGATTCAATCAACCTCGTATGCAATTCCTTTTGTCAATCGATATGTCACTTGCCCGAGATTCGATCGTCGGTATCCCAATACCTCGTTCAATCTCGTTACCGGCAAGTCACTTTACTCGTACCGTAATGCATGATCCCATGACCA
Organism: Triticum urartu; assembly: GCF_003073215.2. Taxonomy (NCBI): domain Eukaryota; kingdom Viridiplantae; phylum Streptophyta; class Magnoliopsida; order Poales; family Poaceae; genus Triticum; species Triticum urartu. The sequence goes on along the minus strand of NC_053027.1, from coordinate 187,053,589 downwards.
GACACTTGGTCACTTTGAGCTCATTATGATGATGCATTACCGAGTGGGCCCAGTGATACCTCTCCATCATACGGAGTGACAAATCCCAGTCTTGATCCATGTCAACCCAACAGACACTTTCGGAGATACCCGTAGTCTACCTTTATAGTCACCCAGTTACGTTGTGACGTTTGGTATACCCAAAGCACTCCTACGGTATCCGGGAGTTACACGATCTCATGGTCTAAGGAAAAGATACTTGACATTGGAAAAACTCTAGCAAACGAACTATACGATCTTGTGCTATGTTTAGGATTGGGTCTTGTCCATCACATCATTCTCCTAATGATGTGATCTCGTTATCAATGACATCCAATGTCCATAGTCAGGAAACCATGACTATCTGTTGATCAACGAGCTAGTTAACTAGAGGCTTACTAGGGACATGTTGGTGTCTGTTATTCACACATGTATTACGATTTCCGGATAACACAATTATAGCATGAATAAAGACAATTATCATGAATAAGGAAATATAATAATAATGCTTTTATTATTGCCTCTAGGGCATATTTCCAACAAAAACATGCCTACCTATGGTCAATGGCATCTGAAAACATCCACTGCTTGCCATATACTCCGCTCTGGGTGAGCTTACTAACATAGGTATCCTAAGAAAGGTAACTTATACTTATCCACAAATCCCCTTGAAATGTATGAATGCAATGCACCCGTATCAAAAAGAATGATTGCAGTAAATGACTTAACCAAAAACATAACTATTACTGCATTGGGCTGTTCTTCAACCTCCTCCACATTCACGTGGTTCACCTGTCCCCTATTGAAAGAGTTGGGCTTCTTCCCAGAGCTTCCATTGCCATTTCCATTCTTTGCTTCAGAACACTCGGTGGCGTAGTGTCCAATCTTCCCGCACTTGAAACAAGTGATGTGACTTAAATCCTTCTTGGTGGGCGTGCTTGGGTTAGAGCGGTTCTGGTTGCTGCCTACTCCATTCCCGTTTCCATTCTTGGGGCCACTGTGGTTATGCGAAATTCCTCCATTGTGGGTATGGCCTCCATGGTTATGGGTATATCCTCCCGAGTTCGGGGTGAAAAGAGGCTTCTACTGAGCTCCTGAATTGTACTTCCCTTGTCCATACTTCCTTTTGCGGCTCTCAATTTGCTACTGCTTTCCTTCAATCATGAGGGCCTTATCTACCAATTCCTGGTAGTTGTTAAATGTTGCCACCACCAACTGCACACTCATCTCATCATTTAGCCCTTCCATAAACTTCTCTTGCTTCGCGGCATCTGTGGCCACATCATCCGGGGCATAGCGAGCTAACTTGCTAAACTCCTCCACGTACTGCCCTACAGTATGGTTGCCCTGGTGTAAGTTGCGAAACTCATGCTTCTTCATGCTCATAGATCCAGTTGAAACATGAGCAGTGCAGAATGCTTGCTGAAACTGCTCCCAAGTAACATTGGCTATAGGGAAGGTGGCTATGTAATTCTCCCACCATGAGGCTGCAGGTCCATCCAATTGGTGTGCGGTAAAATGCACCTTCTCAGCATCTATGCAACCTGCAGTGGTCAACTCCCTTCCAATCCTGCATAGACAGTCATCCGCAACTATTGGCTCGGTGCTACTGGAAAACACCGGCGGTTGTAAACTTAGAAAACGGGCTAAGTTGTCAACTAGTGGTGGTGGTGGTGGGTTGTTGTTATTGTTGTTGTTGTTGTTGTTGTTGTTGCCTTGATTCTGAACCAACAATTGCATTAGTGTATTCTGCTGTTGAATCAACTGAGTGAGCTTTGGTGGGCAGGCAAATCCGGGGTCACGTCTCGGAAGCATCTGGTGGGTTTTAGAGGGGAGAGATTAGAATAGAATGAGGTCTACTGAGAAAGCACTACCCATATGCACATGAGACAAACACAATCATAACACTCCAAAACAATATCAAGCAAGGGCATACAATCGATCTAACTATCATTACAGTGCTCGGACTACTAATATATACATGGGGAAATACTACTAATAATATGGTGGTCTACTAGAAATTTTGATCGGTAGAAGACTCCATGATATCTGCTCTAGCTTCGTCTTCATAATCATCATCACTGGGGTCAGAGTCGGTGTCGTCGATGATGATGTAGTCCTTGGGGTGGTCATCATCTCCTCCTGGCGCAGGGTCTCTCATGAATACTCCTAGCTTCCTTGTCAGGTCGTCATTCATCTCCACTAGTACAGTGATTTCCTCCTTGTATCCGTCGTGTGTAGACTTTAGTTCCTCTTCCAGCTCCATGTTCCTAGTCATCAACTTCTTCAGGTCTATCATGCTTGCACACATTTGGTTTTCATGTCGTCGAATGTGCTGGTTTAACTCCTGGATGAAGGCCGCAATGGACCTGTCCTTCCTGGTGTTGATCATCTCCCATTGCTCATCTCGACGCCCACATATCTGGTAGATAGTGTCCTTAAGCTCCTTGTGATAAACTTCGCTGATGTGTCCCATAGCAATGTGGGCTGCCATGCTCTTGCCTAGACTCCAGGTTGGTGCATCAAAGGAAAACTCTATGGGCTCAGTTACTGGCGTGAAGGTCCTTCCTGGAACTTGAACTCGAATCATCCAACGCTCCTCTTCTGGTAGTGTGGCGGTGTAGGTCCTGGTGAAGCTTGGTATTCCAATGTCCAGGTACCTAGTGACTTCCTTCAAGTGTCGTCCAAAAGGCGTGTCTTCATCCGGCTGTGTAAACTTATTCCTTGTGTTCGCCATCCTATAGAGTAGAAAATGGAGAGGAGTCATAAATGGGTAGAGAAGAGTGACCTATGGCTTATCTTAGTGGTCGTGTCCTACATTCAGCGTGTGCTCTGATACCATCTTGTAGCAATCCAACCTCAAACGGTCGAATCTCTATGCATAAGTGTCATCCCTGGATCGGTAATGCTGACACACACAATACTTGAAGGATTTATAACAGAGTAGCAATCACACACTTATTACATCGAATGTCTCAAAAGAGAACTTATTACAATAAGTATGGCTTAAGGCCATCTAAGTAAAATAACAGCGGAAGGCTTGGAAGATAAAGTGAGTACATCAACTCCAACGGCATAGCTGAGTGCACGACAAACGACCTAGCACACCTTACTATTCGTTTGAAAAGTCTGCAACATGATACGTTGCAGCCCAAAAATCAGGTCAGCACATGGAATATGCTGGCAAGATAACACAGTAGAGCAATGAAACAAGTAAATGCTATCACTACATGCATATATGGCTGGTGGAGGCTCTATGGTTGTAATGTTTTTTCGAAAAGCCATTTTTTCCTAAAACAAAGGAATACATTTTATTTAACTATCATGGTAGTTGTTAAATATTGAGAAGGTTCCTCCAACTCAATCCCCATTAAGCAGTATTAACAACCCAACATATTAATTTAGAGTGATGAGATCAACATGATAATCCAAGAACCAGATACTCAAGATGTCCATAACCAGGGACACGGCTAACCATGATTAGGTTGTACACTCTGCAGAGGTTTGCGCACTTTTCCCCACAAGACTCGATCCCCTCCGTTGTATTTCTCGCACTGCATGGTGTCTGAGAAACGGATGACCGAGACACAGTCTTTCAGAAACATTAATTCTTTACTCTAGGTGGACAGTTACACCTACTTTCCCCTACATCTGCTAGCCCACCACTGAAAGAGGTCATGCAACATACTCAACTATGTTAGAGCCCATATTAGCTTGTGGCTACACACGGAAGTTTCTAGCATGAATAATATTATGATCCCTTTGAGCCTGGGTGGTGAACCATAGGATGATCACACGGGTACTCTGGCATATCCTAGGACAACACTGGATTCTCCAGGTGCCCACAACCAATCCACCCAGATGTGTATTTAAGTAGCCACATTGAGTAAACCATTAATTAAGAATCTCACATCTGTCATGGATACACTCAAACCCAAACCACATCTACGAGCATAACATGGCAATATAAGCATAACGTAGAAGTAACTCCCAAGGGTTTGATAATAAAAGGGCAATAGGTTCTACCTCATCATCTACTTCCCAAAGCCACAAGTTAAGAGATCCTACTCATGCAATGTTTGAGGGTTGAAACTAATGCATAAAAATCGAGTAAAAGGGAATATGATCAAAGTGTTACTTGCCTTGCTGATGATCCGCAAAACCTAGTGGCTCGTGGTAGCACGCTGCGCACTCCGGGAATTCTAGCGCAAACAAACAATAGCATACATAAGCACTCAAGCATAGATGCAAGGGGAAAACTTCAAATAAGAAGATCGAATCTGAAAACTCAACTGAAGAGATTCGATCTGCAAAAAGAATCAATCGAATCGGAGCTACGGAACTGAAACTACGGTCAAAAGAATTTCGAATTCAAATCTTCTTGAAACCAAGTTTTAAATTGTCAAAACCTTGTTCAAGTTGATTAAACAGAAAGAGGGTTTCGAGACAAAGATTTTGCCGTTTGTTTCACTGGATTTTGACAAATGGTTAAAAAGTTACGAGGGTTTGAAGATCAGGGGCTAATCTGCGATAAAAATAATCGCGGATAGGTCCCTGGTCGAAAATAAAATAAAAAGAAAAGACTAACGAATGAACGTTCGCTAACAGAACCAATCTAACGAAAACCGTTCACTAACAGATCTAAACGAATGAATGTTCGTTAAATAAATAAACCGACGAAAAATCGATGTATTAAAATAAACCGTGAAACTAAAAAATCGGGTTAAACTAAAAAAACCGACCAGTCAACGGCAGTCAACGGCGGTGGCTCCACCGGCGGGATCCGGCGACGGCGGCGGCGGCGCGGGCAGCGGCGGCTAGGGTTTGGGGCGGGGCGCGGCGGCTGGGGTTTGGGGCGCGGCGCGGCGGCTGGATGGGCTGGGGCGGCCTCGCCTCGCCTTATAAAGGCCCGGGCGGCAGTGTCCTGTTCGGACACGGCCCGTTAAGGCGGTTCGCGTTTAAAAAAAACAGATTTCGCCGGAAAAATTCTAAAAAATAAAATAAAAATCTAAAAATACCAAAACAAATTTTCACCGTCTAAATAGAATATTTAGAACGATGTGAACATTTTCTTGGCCTAAAAATGCAATTTTAAAAAAATGCATATTTTTCTAATTTCAAATAAAATAGCGATAAAATCCCAATGAAATAATTTATTTGATTTTAATAATTTCCCTCCAATATTTCAATTACTTTGGAGAAGTCATATTATCTCCTCTCATATATTTTTAATTTGAAATATTTTTGGAGAGAAAAATGATAAAATCAAATTGATCCACTTTTCAATATTTGAGAAAATTCAAATACGAAAACCACAAAACCCCCAACTCTCTCCGTGGGTCCTTGAGTTGCTTAGGATTTTGGGATCACAAAGCAAAAATGCAAATAAAATATGATATGCATATGATGACCTATGTATAACATTCCAAATTGAAAATTTGGGATGTTACAGCTGAAGTGTTTATGGCTTGACCTCGACTATCGTCGAACGCTAACCGGGGGCTAGTTACTGGCCTCCCAACTTTAAGCTCCTATGACTAAGTGAAAGTTATAAAGCCCGCATATCTGATTGCCTCATTTCCGCTAACACAACCGCCTTTGGGCACCGAGACGTCGGATAAGGGTTGTTTTGTTATCGCGAAAACACCCTGCATAGCATCTACAAGGGGGTGGAAGCCGACGATGGGCCAGTTTCAACTGATAAACAATCGCAATGGAGTCAAAATAAACATATCATCAGCGTTTGTATTTAATATACGAGGGCCGCCTTCCGCAATCATTGTTATAAAGCCATAAATATGCATCAATTTGACTTAAGAATTTGGTCAGGCTGGGTTGGCTGGCTCCTGTGCTTACCCCTGCGTTCCCGATTGTTTGGCTAGGCGGTAAAGGGAGCACCTCTGTGATTGTTACTACCGGGTCATCCAAATTAGTACCTCAGACTGGGTGAAGCCGAAAGCTAGCGATCTTAAAGGATATAATTGGTCGGCAACGACGGAAGTGAAAATTTTGGTACATTAATACCATAGAGTTTGGGAACTTTCCCTGAACTAAATCCTCAATATCCCCGCCCCACATTGATTGGAGGTGAGGTTTCATGATCATGATCAGCATGACAACCTAAAGGAAGAAACCGATAGCGGGATTATTTTCTTTGGAAGATGTTTCATATCTCTCTGCGTACCTTTGTTTATAGAACCGTATGGCCGGATTGCCTTGTTTTCCATAAATCTTTGACCTTATAACGGCTTTATAAAGTAGGACAAACACTCCCCGGCTTCTGGCCGAGGAGGTTGAAGCCGATGGTCGGTCAACAAAGTTTGTACAGTGCGGATCCGAGCATTAATGATGTAAAGTACTTGGATACATAGAATCATTACACATAATTTGTGAATTTACTCTAGATATCAATCCTTAATTCGGCCACCCGTGCCCGCATTAAGGCTCAGGGGCTACTGGGCTTCAGGCTTATCGTTCACTAATATTAAAGGGGCACATCGATCCCCTGATCTGGTATTGCCACCCGACCAGTGTCTCGGGGGCTACTGCATTGCCTATTCAATGCAGAAAATTCAAAGTGCTCAGTGTTCGGCTGGACCGGACTATGCGCAAATGGGTCTTCGGACAACAATAGGTACCATCTGGGACTTATCCGGCATCAAGCTAATATATTACGACGACTTCTCAAAACCCTCTCTCAAGGGCCCGTTCGCCGATCACTATTTCCTCTAATATATTACATCGCGTTTCTATTCCTAAGTATGTTGCCAAGATGGGGATTGATCCTCAGGCTGATTTTACGAATCGACCTGAGTCTCAAGGGCTACTAGGGTCAGCTATTTGATTTTATCGTTTAGGTGCATCTCGGATATTAGGCCAACATGCACCTTGAGGGCTACTGGCTATACATCTCGGCAGATAATACATTCGGAATCAAATTCATAACAATCAGCCCATGCCGGGGTGGTGCACCACCTCGGATACAGTCTGGTGTTGGTGCTCGACCGCAAAAGATACCTCGGAAGCAGTCCGGCATAAAGCTCAGTTGCAAGTGGCTGGCTCCATAGAGGGCATCTCCAGCATTAAGCGCGTTTGAACCCTTTTAACTTTTTCAAGACCAAGGTAATCTATGACACCTCGGATACAGTCCGGCGTTGGAGCTCGGATACATTCTAGCATTGAAACTCGGAAGCGGTCCGGCATTGGTGCTCGGCAGCAAAAGATGCCTTGAATGCAGTCCGGCGTTGGAGCTCATATGCGAGAGGACACCGCCGCACGGGAAACACTTCAAACCCGAGGTGGGCGTAAAAATAACAAGGCATTGATAACGGCCGATAACTTAAAGGGGCTCCTCGGATACCCAACGTGTAAACTCTTAGGACTCACTTTGGCGATCCTCAAGATCGAAGATGGGAAGATTTGTTGAACCAGTTTTCAAGACCGACGACCGAAGATGAAGAGCAGTTCGGAAGAATCGACAAGCGTCCCCAACTTGAAGACCGGTTCAGGGGGCTACTGACGGTGTCCTAGACTAGGGGATACTCACCACGTCGTCTCCTGGCAAGGTGGATCGGGCCGAGGACCCCCATGGCGGTTTACTCATGGGCCACTTCGGGCAGCCCATGCTGCATTCAAGGAATATTCCACAAGACTTGATGATCAAGACAAGGACTCCTCTCCACCAACGTATTCAACTAGGACTCTTGTTATCCTAGGCCTCCGGTACATTATATAAGCTGAGGACAGGCTAGTCGATAGATTATTATGACATTATTCATCATACCCTCAGGTTTTAGACCACAACATATGATCTCGGGGTAGATCAACTCTGTACTTGATACTCCATGAATATAAACAAGAGGAGGGCGTAGGGTTTTACCTCCATCAAGAGGGCCCGAACCTGGGTAAAACATCGTCTCCTTCATTCTTGTTACCATTGATCCGAGAATCCATAGCTCGGGACCCCCTACCCCGAGATCTTCCGGTTTTGACACCGACAACCACCACACACGCCTAGAATCACAACGGTAATGCTGCACCACCACCTCGGGTATGAGATAATGACCATGTCCCTGAACTGGTATTAAATATTCTCCTATTTGAAGGTAGATACACTCCTGATGTATATCTTACTTGAGAGTTAGAAATTGAACAACGTTTTGCATGCTCACAATATCCCGAGGATAGACGTGTTGCTCACGTTGTTTGTGAATTCACTAGTTTTGCTTCTGTTTGGTGGTCTGAACATTGTAGATTGTATCATGATAATATCCCCACTACTTGGGCTGCTTTGAAAACTTCTATGCGTACTCATTGGGTTCCACTATATTATCAACGTGAACTTGATCATTAAAGGTGCACGTTGCCACGCCAGTCTAATTTGGCACAATAATGTTAGTGATAGATGAAATTATATTAGAGATATTTTACTCTAACAAAATTGGGATACATATTATGATATAACATGTAACTTAATAATATTTTTACAAAAAGAGAATTTAGTGCTCTATTAGTATCTCGATGCTTGAGCACTTGTGCATCACGATGCCCGTCTATTTTCCGGTAGAATACAAGGAATTTCTTTAAATATATACAATGAAACATATATCAAATGTGTGATGTAAAATAAATCACCAAAGAATGATCATATATAGGTGTGTTCTAGCAATGCCCGTCTATTTTTTATAAGGAATTTTTTAAATATATATAATTAAACATATATCAAATGTCTCATGTAAGATAAATCACCAAAGAATGATCATATATAGGTGTGTTCTAACATGCTAGGAGTTTTAGCAAAAACACAGACAACTCTGAAGATGACACATGATCAGCCTTGAATGAACTCTCTTAGCACTAAAACGATAAGCTCATGATCACGTTGCTTAGTTTCTCTTGATAATTGTCCTTGGTTGTTTGACCTTCCGATTGTAAGGCACACATTTTTCCTTAGTTTTAATGGAGTTTATCAATTGGTGGTTGTGTACAGTGATAAATTCATCATAATCTAGTAGTTTCAATTCTCCTACATCAAACAATTATACTGAGCAACAAAACAATACATATACCAAGGCTAAGTTCAATACTATGATATGTGCTTTGTGCAAATATATGTTAGTACAACTACGAACCGAGACCAAGCAGCCAGCTCACCTCCTCAGCAAACAGCCTGATCTCAAGCGCCATCACATGCATAGTCTACATCACACCTAGAACTCCTGCAAGAATTGCTACAAGCAAAACCACATCAAATTCTCGAAATTTCGAATTAATTTATCTAAATTGTTCCTAAAGAATGTATAGAGTGAGACAATACACACCTTGCAGTCTTCGCGAAGTACAGTCAGTAGATCGGGATTGGATTCGCCACCAGCTTCCGTGCTCTCTCCTCAAACCAGCATATCGTGATTGCATTTGCCGCCGCCGCTCCTGCGCCCACTTGTGGATGACTCCTGGAGGACCATGCTGCTCGCTGCGGCTTAACACGATGGCAGCAGTGCCCACTGGCGTCCCCACATAGGAAGGACCTCTTTATCAAAGGGGTGTCCACCGCCAGTGGCATCTCCATTACCCATGAGGGTTGTGAGTGCGGTACTACACCTTTGCACTTTCCTTGCAAATCGGTGTCACCTCGCTCAAGGTGGCGGTGCACCAAGGATTCACCCTCGATCTTGAGAAGAGAGGAACCGGAAGGATGGGTGTGTGGATCGATGGAGTTGGTCGAGGCAGCGGCGTTCCCTCTTTCTCTCGTAGCTTGTTCTCCCGAGCAGAGTGCCTGTATCAAATCAATATGTCTACTTTTTTTACCTAATTGGGTTTATTCCGCTTGCAGGCCTAATTAACCAGAGTACTCGGAATCTGCCGCCGGAGTAGGTGCCCTATAGGACAGAATCTAACAATCAGAAATGACCCATACTCGAAAACAGAAGGCCAAAATAGCTAAGTGCGTGAGAGGGCTCGCATTAGGCTCGGTTTTACTATCCTTAATTATTTCAAAAATTACAACACTTAAGATAAGGAAAAAATTCTGTAGAGAAATATTATCAGGAATTACAAACTGACATGATTAGATGTGGTATTATTGAGGATAATGAATCTATGCTTGCATGTTTTATGGGTGGGTTAAATAAAGAAATTCAAACCATCTTAGAGTATAAGGATTATAACAATATCATTGGTTTTATTCCATCTTGCTTGCAAAGCTGAACATGAAGTGTACAATCGACAGGCATTGGCGCACCCTATTTTTTCTACAGGTCGATCTTCATCATGCACACCACGTACATCATCTACTTCCACACGTTTTGCTGCAGGGCTGCCTACTTCAGCCACCAGCTCCAACCATGATACAAAAAACATGCACAATCACCATCATCCGCCAAGAGCACACCTTCCGGTCCCGTGCAGAGCTCTTCTTCATCCATGGCATCAACAGGGCAGACACATGATAGCATATGTCAGTGTTGCAAGGGTGGAGGTCACTATGCGAGAGAATGTCCATCCAAGCGTGTGATGATTGCTACTGAGGATGGTGGGTATGAGTCCACTAGAGTGATTATGATGAGAAGACTTTGACTCTTATTGCGAGTGAAGAACAAGGTGGCGATGATTCTAAATAGGAGACACAATACATGGCTACTAAAAACGCTGACAAGTATGAAAGTTTAGTTGCTCAACGTGTTTTGAGTGTGCAGGTAACACAAACTGAGCAAAATCAGAGGCACAATTTGTTCCATACAAAGGGAATTGTGAAGGAACTTTCTGTTTGCATCATCACTGATGGAGGGAGTTGCAACGACTTGGCTAGCATGGAGATGGTGGAGAAGTTGTCTCTCACCACCAGACCACATCCTCATCCTTACTACATGCAATGGTACAACAACATCGACAAGGTTAAGGCAACACCTATTATTCATGTGCGTTTTAGTATCGCTACATATGTTGATTCTGATGTGGTACCCATGCAAGCATGCTTTTTATTACTTGGTAGATCATGGTAATTCGATAAAAAATATGTACACCATTGTAGAAAAATTTGGTATACTCTTATTCATAAGGATAAACATATTACTTTGCTTCATATGTCTCCTGAACACATTTTGAAAGATGATCTTACTAGAGCTAGTAAAGCAAAACAAGAGCAAAATAAGAGTGAAAAGCATATTCTGGCAAAAGTAATTGAGCAACAAAATAAGCATAACAAACCATAATCTAGTGTTGCCTCTGAAATTAAATTCAAAAGTGGATGTTTACTTGCCACCAAATCTGATATTGATGATCTAGATTTTAGCAAATCTATTTTCTATGTTTTTGTGTGCAAAGAGGCATTGTTTTTATTTGAGGACGTACCCCCCCTCTTTGCGTCCTGCTATGACTAACATTTTGCAGGAGTTCACTGGCGTATTTTCACAAGACGTGCCACCGGGATTAACACCTATTCAAGAGATTGAGCAACAAATTGACTTAATTCCCGGTGCCTCGCTGCCCAGCCATGCACCATACCGTACCAATCCATAGGAGATGAAGGAGATTATGCGTCAAGCACAAGAGATTCTCGACAAAGGTTATATACGTGAATCCCTTAGTCCTTGTGTTGTTCCTATTATTCAAGTGCCAAAAAAGGATGGTACATCGCATATGTGTGTTCATTGTAGAGCCATTAATAATATTACTATTCGATCCTATTCCTAGGTTAGATGATATTCTTGATGAATTAAGCAGCTCTACCATATTCTCTGAAGTTGATTTATGTAGTGGATATTGAAGGAAATATGCCCTACAGGCAATAATAAAGTTGTTATTTATATTTACTTATATCATGACAAATGTTTATTATTCATGCTAAAATTGCATTAACCGGAAACTTAGTACATGTGTGAATACATAGACAAACAGAGTGTCACTAGTATGCCTCTACTAGACTAGCTCGTTGAATCAATGATGGTTATGTTTCCTAACCATAGACATGAGTTGTCATTTGATTAACGGGATCACATCATTAGAGAATGATGTGATTGACTTGACCCATACGTTAGCTTAGCACATGATCGTTTAGTTTGTTGCTATTGCTTTCTCCATAACTTATACATGTTCCTATGACTATGAGATCATGCAACTCCCGAATACCGGAGGAACACTTAGTGTGCTCCCAAAAGTCACAACATAACTGGGTGACTATAAAGATGCTCTACAGGTGTCTCCAATGGTGTTTGTTGAGTTGGCATAGATCGAGATTAGGATTTGTCACTCCGAGTATCGGAGAGGTATCTCTAGGCCCTCTCGGTAATGCACATCACTATAAGCCTGGCAAGCAATGTGACTAATGAGTTAGTTGCGGGGTGATGCATTACGGGACGAGTAAATAGACTTGTCGGTAACGAGATTGAACTAGGTATTGAGATACCGACGATCGAATCTCGGGCAAGTAACATACCGATGACAAAGGGAACAACGTATGTTGTTGTGCGGTTTGACCGATAAAGATCTTCGTAGAATATGTGGGAGCCAATATGAACATCCAGGTTCCGCTATTAGTTATTGACCGGAGACGTGTCTCGGTCATGTCTACATAGTTCTTGAACCTGTAGGGTCCACACGCTTAATGTTTGGAGACGATCGGTATTATGAGTTTATGTGTTTTGATGTACCGAAGGTAGTTCGGAGTCCCGGATGTGATCATGGACATGACGAGGAGTCTCGAAATGGTCGAGACATAAAGATTGATATATTGGATGACTATGTTTGGACACCGGAAAGGTTTCGAGAGAGTTCGGGCATATACCGGAGTACCGGGGGGTTACCGAAATCCCCCGGGGAGTCAATGGGCCTTAATGGGCCATAGTGGAAAGGAGGAGGAGGAGGCCAAGGTGGGGCGCGCCCCCCAAAGCCCAATCCGAATTGGGAGGGGGTCCGGCCCCTCTTTCCTTCTCTCCTTCTCCCCCTTCCTTCCCTCTCCTACTTCAACTAGGGAAGGAGGAATCCTACTCCCATTGGGAGTAGGACTCCCCCCTTGGGCGCGCCTAGGAGGACGGCCCTCTCCCCCTCCTCCACTCCTTTATATACGGGGGGAGGGGGCACCCCATAGATAGACAAGTTGATCATTGATCCCTTAGCCGTGTGCGGTGCCCCCCTCCACCATAATCCACCTCGGTCATATCGTAGCGGTGCTTAGGCGAAGCCCCGTTCCGGTAGCATCATCATCACCGTCATCACGCCGTCGTGATGACGAAGCTCTCCCTTGACACTCAGCTGGATGGAGAGTTCGTGGGACGTCACCGAGCTGAACGTGTGCAGATCGCGGAGGTGTCGTACTTTAGGTACTATGATCGGTCGGATCGTGAAGACGTACGACTACATCAACCGCATTGTCATAATGCTTCCGCTTACGGTCTATGAAGGTACGTGGACAACACTCTTCCCCTCTCATTGCTATGCATCACCATGATAGATCTTGCGTGTGCGTAGGAAATTTTTTGAAATTGCTGCATTCCCCAACAGTGGCATCCGAGTCAGGTCTATGCGTAAATGTTATATGCACGAGTAGAACACAAAGGAGTTGTGAGCGTGGGTATATACATATTGCTTGCCGTCACAATTGTTTCTTGATTCGGCGGTATTGTTGGATGAAGCGGCCCAGTCCGACATTACGCGTACGCTTACGCGAGACTGGTTCTACCGACGTGCTTCGCACACAGGTGGCTGGTGGGTGTCAGTTTCTCCAACTTTAGTTGAATCGGACTCAATGAACAGGGTTCTTTCTGAAGATCAAAAAGCAATAACTATATCGCGTTTTGGTTTTTGATGCGTAGGTAAGAACAGTTCTTACTCAGCACGTAGCATCCACGTAAAACTTGCAACAACAAAGTAGAGGACGTCTAACTTGTTTTTGCAGGGCATGTTGTGATGTGATATGGTCAAGACATGATGATAAATTTTATTGTATGAGATGATCATGTTTTGTAACACAGTTATCGGCAACTGGCAGGAGCCATATGGTTGTCGCTTTATTGTATGAAATGCAATCGCCATGTAATTGCTTTACTTTATCACTAAGCGGTAGCGATAGTCATAGAAGCAATAGTTGGCGAGACGACAATGATGCTTAGATGGAGATCAAGGTGTCAAGCCGGTGACGATGGTGATCATGATGGTGCTTTGGAGATGGATATCAAAGGCACAAGATGATGATGTTCATATCATATCACTTATATTGATTGCATGTGATGTTTATCCTTTATGCATCTTATTTTGCTTAGTTCGGCAGTAGCATTATAAAGTGATCTCTCACTAAATTTCAAGGTATAAGTGTTCTCCCTGAGCATGCACCGTTGCTATAGTTCGTCGCGCCGAGACACCACGTGATGATCGGGTGTGATAAGATCTACGTTCACATACAACGGGTGCAAGCCAGTTTTGCACATGCAGAATACCCGGGTTAAACTTGACGAGCCTAGCATATGCAAATATGGCCTCGGAACACTGAGACCGAAAGGTCGAGCGTGAATCATATAGTAGATATGATCAACATAGTGATGTTCACCATTGAAAACTACTCCATCTCACGTGATAATTGGACATGGTTTAGTTGATATGGATCACGTGATCACTTAGATGATTAGAGAGATGTCTATCTAAGTGGGAGTTCTTAAGTAATTTGATTAATTGAACTTTAATTTATCATGAACTTAGTACTTGATAGTATTTTTCATATCTATGTTGTTGTAGATAGATGGCCCGTGTTGTTGTTCCGTTGAATTTTAATGCGTTCCTAGACAAAGCTAAGTTGAAAGATGATGGTAGTAACTAGTGTTGGGTTCTACGGTAGGGTGCTTCGACTGCAAATTAAAATTTCCTATGCGCAAAGCAACCAAGAACATGCTACGGGAGATGGATCACAGTTTGTTACCACTAGACACGCAGTGCCGTGCAACAGAAGGAGAGTTGGGGTAGCGTGTTCGCGTGGATCGTCTCCTCCTCGTCCAATCTCCCTCGTACAGCCGGTCGTCGGTTGCCACGTACAGGTTCACCGGAGCGGCACAAGTGCACCACCTCTAACGGTATCCACGCGTGCAGGAGGAATGTCATGTGGCGGACTGCTAGGTCCGATCACACAACCGGCAGCGAGTGGAGGTGTCTATTCGCAACACATGCAAACCCTAGTGACAGCGCCGAAGCGATCAATCGCGTGAGTGTGTGGCACCTCCACTTTATATAGGCGTCCGTCGCGGGCTCAATGCTTGGGCCTCGCACGGACCCTAAAGCCCATAAGTCTACTCGGCCACAATCCGAATACAGATCGGATCACATCCGACCAGTGTCCTCGGATCCGACCTCGTAGGTTCCTTCCCTTAAACGCACGACCCCTTAGGTTCAAGCCGGCTTGGTCGCAGTTCGGATCACCTCCGAACTACATAGTTGGTAGCGGCCTCTAGCAAGGCATGCCGAACACCAAACAGACTATGAAGCTGGTTAGGCAAACCTGTACATCACACTTCCATTCCTTTCCACTGGGCGAGTCTGTCATCCTTGTGCTAGCCCGACCTCTTTCTCGTTCCAGTGATGCCGACCACAAACCACATTATCTCATAATACTTGTCGCATGGCCATGCTTATCCTGGTCGGATCACACGAGGGGGCCAGAGTATATCTCTCCTGATCGGAGGGGCAAATCCCATCTTGCTCAACCATATCTCGCAGCATGGGTCTGGACAAGCCCGAAACCTACCTATGTAACTACCCAGTCATGGAGTAGCGTTTGGTTGGCCCAAAGCAAGTCTGTTACCATCCCGAGTACATGCGCCAGCTCAGGTCTTAGGACATAGAACGTATGTTGTAGTAGAGACTCACAGATGACATATCGCTGCTCTCATAGTTGGGTCTGTCCGACTCGGACCTTATCTCAACTCGGATCTGACTATGTCGAATCTGACCAGATCCTTCCAAGTCCATATTATCCGGTTAGCATCCAATGCCCCATGGCTAGTGAGACCAAGCCATCGACCGTGTCATATGCTATTCTAGATGGATGCGCGTCCACACAACCCTTTCGACTAGGGACCTTTTAGGACTTTCATCATACAATGCATAGTCCCACAAACAAGTCACGTACTTGCTGATACACATCATTGATAATGTCCAAGGACTATCTTTCTTCATAAACACATAGGAAATATCATCATACATGATTGCCTCTAGGGCATATCTCCAACAACTACACAGACTGGATCCGTAACTTGAGGATTATCCTCATTGCTGCACAGAAGAATTACGTCCTGGAAGCACCGCTAGGTGACAAACCTGCTACAGGAGCAACGCCAGATGTTATGAACACCTGGCAGAGCAAAGCTGATGACTACTCGATAGTTCAGTGTGCCATGCTATATGGCTTAGAACTGGGACTTCAACGACGTTTTGAACGTCATGGAGCATATGAGATGTTCCAGGAGTTGAAGTTAATATTTCAAGCAAATGCCCGGATTGAGAGATATGAAGTCTCCAATAAGTTCTATAGCTGCAAGATGGAGGAGAATAGTTCTGTCGGTGAACATATAATCAGAATGTCTGGGTACCACAACCACTTGACTCAGCTGGGAGTTAATCTTCCTGATGATATTGTCATTGACAGTGTTCTTCAATCACTGCCACCAATCTACAAGAGCTTCATGATGAACTATAATATGCAAGAGATGGATAAGACGATTCCTGAGGTCTTCGCAATGCTAAAGGATGCGGAGGTAGAAATCAAGAAGGAGCATCAAGTGTTGATGGTCAACAAGACCGCCAGTTTCAAGAAAAAGGGTAAAGGGAAGAGGGGGAACTTCAAGAAGAACAACAAGTCAGTTGCTGCTCAAGTGAAGAAACCCAAGTCTGGACCTAAGCCTGAGACTAAGTGCTTCTACTGCAAAGGGACTGGTCACTGGAAGCGGAACTGCCCCAAGTATTTGGCGGAGAAGAAGGATGACAAAGTGAAAGGTATATTTGATATACATGTTATTGATGTGTACCTTACTAATGCTCGCAGTAGTGCATGGGTATTTGATACTGGTATAGTTGCTAACATTTGCAACTTGAAACAAGGGCTACGGATTAAGCGAAGATTGGCTAAGGACGAGGTGATGATGCGCGTAGGAAATGGTTCCAAAGTCGATGTGATTGCCGTCGGCACGCTACCTCTACATCTACCTTCGGGATTAGTTTTAGACCTAAATAATTGTTATTTGGTGCCAGCGTTGAGCATGAACATTATATCTGGATCTTGTTTGATGTGAGACAGTTATTCATTTAAATCAGAGAATAATGGGTGTTCTATTTATATGAGTAATATCTTTTATGGTCATTGTTGGTGTCAAAACCGGCGGATCTCGGGTAGGGGGTCTCGAACTGTGCGTCTAAGGCGGATGGTAACAGGAGGCAGGGACACGATGTTTACCCAGGTTCGGGCCCTCTTGATGGAGGTAATACCCTACGTCTTGCTTGATTGTTCTTGATGATATGAGTATTACAAGAGTTGATCTACCACGAGATCAAAGAGGCTAAACCCTAGAAGCTAGCCTATGGTATGATTGTATCTTGTCCTACGGACTAAAGTCTCCGGTTTATATTGACACCAGAGGGGGCTAGGGTTACACAAGGTCGGTTACAAAGGAGGAGATATACATATCCGTATTGCCTAGCTTGCCTTCCACGCCAAGTAGAGTCCCATCCGGACACGGGACGAAGTCTTCAATCTCGCATCTTCATAGTCCAATAGTCCGGCTGTCCGGAGACCCCCTAATCCAGGACTCCCTTAGTAGCCCCTGAACCAGGCTTCAATGATGATGAGTCCGGCGCGCAGTATTTTCTTCAGCATTGCAAGGCGGGTTCCTCCTCCGAACACTCCATAGAAGATTTTGAACACCAGAACAGTGTCCAGCTCTGCAAAACAAGTTCCACATACTACTGCAGAGAGAATAATATTTTCACAAATCTAATCTGCTGACGCGTTCTGACAGCACGACTTTATGTCATGGCTCAGTCATTATTCGAACCATTTTTCTCAACCAGCACCGCATATAACATGGGGCGGTTTTCTCGACATGTCTTGTCAAAGCAGAGATCGTGTCCCCCTTATTACGGGATTCTCATCAATACGGACGTGGGTAACCCAACCGCGCCATCAATTATGGCGCCTAGGGAATAAGCGGTTTTACCAGGCAAGTGGGGAGATGCATCGCCGCTTCCGCCCTCATAAAGGGACAAGGATTCACTCTTTTCACCCACGCCTTCTTCCACCTTGCTTACCCATTCCCGCACACTCGAGCTCTAGTGCCCAAGCTCGCGTTCCTCTTCTCAAACCACTCCAAGCATGTCCGGAGCAGGAGCCAAGTGGATGGTCTCCTCCGTCACAGAGGAGAACACCAAAAAGTTATGGGAAGCCGGATATCTGGCCGCGGATATCGCGCACCGGCTGCCAAATGCGGGGCAGATCATCCCAACGCCCGAACCCCATGAGAGGGTAGTTTTTCTTACCCATTTTGTCCGCGGACTGGGATTTCCCCTCCACCTGTTTGTCCACAGGCTCATGTTCTACTATGGGCTGGATTTTCATGATCTGGCCCCCAATTTCATCCTCAACATCTCGGCGTTTATCGGCGTGTGCGAGGCCTTCCTCCGCATCAGGCCCCACTTCGGCCTATGGCTAAAAACCTTCAATGTTAAACCGAAGGTGGTGGGTGTCTAGCAAGCAGAGTGCGGAGGCGCTATGGTGGGCAAGATGCCTAATGTCACCTGGCTCGAGGGAACCTATGTGGATACCATAAACGGGTGGCAATCGGGGTGGTTCTACATCACCGAGTTGCGCGACTCCAACTGGGTGGTGGCCCCCAAATTTCGATCCGGAATCCCCATGCGGCTCACCTCCTGGAAAGATAAGGGTCTGTCTTGGGGTTCTTCGGTAGAGTTGACCGGACTCCAGACCTGTATCCGAAACATGACGAGTAAGAAAATCAAGCTCATCAACGTGGTCCAGGTCATGCTCTTCCACTGGATCCTCCCGTGTCAACGGCGGGCATTCGATTTGTGGGAGTTCGACTCGGCCAAGCACCAGACACTGCGAGAGCTCTATGACACGACGCACGAGGACGTTTGGAGGGTGTTGTTCAAGGGCCCCGAGATTCCTCCTTCCCTCACCAAGGACCGCGGACTCAGGAAAAACACCGCGCCAATTCGGTAAGTTTTTATATCTCTCAGGGTATTTATTTGCCCCGGTTTAGTCATATGCAGGATCTAAGCTTCTATGCCATTAACAGGACTGGATAAAGACAGCTGAGCAGCTTGATTGCCCAGCCCCCCTGCCCAAAGATCCTGCAGGCGCTCTCCTAACGGAGATGCTGACTCCGGCACAGGTGCCGGTGAAGAAGACCAAGAAGAAGGCCGCGGGGACCCCAAAGGGTCTCCGGCGCAAGGTTGTATCGGACTCATCGTCCGATGACTCCGACGCGCACTCCTCACACGAAGAAGAGGAGGAGGAAAAGGAAAGTTCTCCCCCCCAGCCGGGGGAAACAAGAAAAGGAAGGTTGACCTATCCGGGGAGGCCGAAGGGTCCAAGTGGGGAAGGACCCTCCCTCCGGACTGTGCCACGACGGCCGCCGACTGCAGGGACGAGTGGCTACCCAGGGTCAAGCCCCTGGCAAAATCGTAAGTGTCCGGGCACCATAGTACTTCATGGTATGTTTTATTACACTGCCTCTCCTCATGCTGAACATGATTATGCAGTCCGTCCCGAGCTCGTCTCGATGTATCCTCGTCGAGCGGCTCTTTGGACTCGTCGGATATGAACAACGGTTCTCTCCCGACTGCTACCACCCCTCGCCTTACGAACAACACCGAGGTGTTGTCTCAAAAGAAACCGAGCCAAGGGGAGGTGGTCCTAGGGGCGCCTCGAGGCAACTTCCTGGACCCTGGGTACCAAGGGAGCGAGGCTCCGAGTTCGGCCCTCAGCCAAACACTCCGCCGGAACCTTCGATGGTTCCGGACTCCAGCAGGCGGTCCCTCATTAAGGGGGGGGGCAACCATCTGTGTCGGTGTCCTCTGTCCAACCAGAGGCGTCGGACAACTTGCTGGAAGCGCTTCGCAGCGCTTCCATCGACGAAGAGCACCGCACTATCATGAGTGTGGTGGTCGAGAAGGTTCAGTCCACCAAAAACGGACTGGCCGAAGCTTGCGCCAGCCTCCTAACAGGCTTTGAGGTAAGCAATCAAAATATAAGAAAATATTATCGCATAGATAGTAGCCCCTGATGCTCTGTTCGGCGTTCGCGAAGAAAAGCCTAATAGAGGATCAAATGATAACTCAGGAGTCTAATTAGAGTATGTCTATGTGTATGTGCAGGCTTCACTGCTGGCCGCTGCCGCACGTACTGCGGAGGTCTCTGCACTGAAGCAGGACCTGAAGCGGTCCGAGGACGAGCTCGGCCTTACCAAGAGGCATCTTGAAGAGAGCAAAGGTAAGAAATACCCCTATCTATATAGTTAAAAATAAATTCAGTTGTAAAGTAATAGGATCATCATGGGTTTGCCAGGGGCCATGACCGAAGTGGCGACCCTGAGGAAGGCATTGTCCGAGGCCGAAGACAAAGCAGCCAAGGAGCGCATTGAACGAGAGAAGCAAGAAGCCCGAGTAGGCGAGGTGCAGCAAGAGCTCGAGGCTCTCGCCAAAAAGCACGAGTCCTTGGAGCTTGACTCTAAGACGCGAGAGTCCGAGCTCACGCAGGTGCTTGAAAGCATCCGGAGCGCCAAGGCCGAAGCCCACAAGGCCCTCCAGGAGATTGACGCGGTGAAGAAGATAGCAGCGGGTAAGGCATTCATTATGCAAAGCAAGCACGTGAAGGAGACTTTCCTTTTTCTTACCCAAGTTCGGAGCTCTCTAGGAGCATTTGCAGATCTTCCCTGCGGTGTACTGGATGCCGCGGAGTTTTACCGGGCTGAGGAGGGGAGCTCAATGAAGAAGTTGTTCTGGTCTCAGTATACTAGGACCGAACACCCCGTGCCCTTGAGCGACCAGCTGAAGCAGTTGGTCGAGCTTCATAAGGCGGCCGAACAGGCCATGAGGGGCCTTATAGTCTGGATGTGGCCTGGCGAGCCCCTGTCCGGAAGCTACTTCGGTCTGGTGAGGCGGCTTGTGGAAGCCTGCCCACGGCTTGAAGTCATCAAGCGGTCCGTCTGCATCGAGGGTGCACGCAGGGCTTTTGCCCGGGCGAAGGTGCACTGGGCGAAGCTGGACGCCGTGAAGCTGGTGAAGGAGGGGCCGCCGGAGGGCAAGGAGCATCGCTGCCCCGAGAATTATTATGAGTGTGCCAAGGATGTAATTTTTGAATGAACATGCTCATGTGATCCTGTAATATGAAACGAGTTCATTTGCGTCATGCGACGCTTTCTTAATTTCAAATATTACCTTCTGTGCGGCCGTTTATAAAATCTGAGAGTTGGCCAGTCGTCGGCTTCTGCCCCCATGTAACTAGTACTGGGGTGTTCGGGATAAACCTGAGCACTCTTTACCCCAATTTTGGGTCCTTCAAGGGAGGTGTTCAGTGCAACGAACCAGGCAATCGGACTATAATGCTTTATCACTCTCACATAGCCATAGAAGTCTATAATTTTAAATTTTGGCGAAGCCCCTGGTATTCGGAGGGCCGAATTTGGGGCGCTATACACGCCTAAGCCGGACAAGGCCGACTCCTCGCCCAAAGCGGAAAAAGTCTTTAAGGACTTGAGACCTCTCGAACAGCGACCAGTCTCTCTCCTTATCATGACAGTCAGTTTTTGGCTTTCTCTACTGAGGTGCTCGTCCGGAAGAACCGAGACACAATCGCAATAGTTCTCCCACCGCTACCTTAGATATAGCAGAACGTAAGGTACCAAAGCATGGGAGCTGGGCAACCCAACATTTAACCAAAGACATGATTCGGAGCTGATGCATATAATGCTATAAGTTCGGGGTGCTGCACTATCGAAAGTGTTCGGACTTCTTGCGCCGTATTATGGGGTGAACGAGAACCCCTGGCGAACTGACCGTACCCGAACGTGTGGGTGCGGATTGTCGTAAATGGACATATAAGAGAAAGAGAAAAACTTAAATAATGCGATGACAGATTAATGATATGCATTGTTATTTAAATAATACATCGAAGCGTACTTGGTACAAGTAGTGCAATAAGCATAGAGTAGGACAATTTGAAATGTCCTATCCCAGGGCAAGCTATGCATAAATAATGAAAAGCGGGTATATCAATTATTACTAGAGACTACCTGGCAGTTCCCGTGTTCATCTTAGCTTCTTGCCGCCTTGGTTGTTGCTTCCGGAATGTGTCCGGCAATCGTACTGCCGAAAAGGGCTTCCAGAGAGTTAGGCCCTGAAAGAGAAAAGGAATGACAAAGGTATACAGCCCCTAGTGCGGTTAAGCCACAATGCGGGGCGTGTCCTGATCGTGCCCCCGCCTATGTCCATGGTATTTTCAATGTGTAGTTATGTACGCGCGGCATAGATTTCGTTGCTTCACTAGGACTGGGACGGGGGCCGAATTGCTAGGCGAGCTCTGATCGTGCCAAGCGATCCTGTTGCAGCTTGTTCCGGACTCGCTTGAAGGTGTCCGGGGGCTGTGACGCCGAATGAGTGGTCTGCCTGAACAGGCTGCTTTGTGCTTCTGCTGCAAGGGCTGCAGTGTGCTCTTCCATATGGAGTGAGTGTTCTGTGTTTGCATTTACTGTTATGGCCCCGCGAAGTCCTAGCATCTTGAGCTTGAGGTATGCGTAATGCAGCACTGCATTGACTTTTGCAAATGGTGTCCGTCCGAGCAGTGCATGATAGCCACTGCGAAACGGGACGATGTCGAAGATTAACTCTTCGCTTCGGAAGTTGTCCGGTGATCCGAAGACCACTTCCAGTGTGATTGAGCCTGTGCAATGGGCCTCTACACCTGGGATGACGCCTTTAAAGGTGGTTTTGCTGGGTTTGATCCTCGAGAGATCGATACCCATTTTTCGCATTGTATCCTGATAAAGCAGATTCAGGCTGTTGCCGCTGTCCATAAGGACTCGAGTTAGGTGAAATCCGTCAATGATGGGGTCTAGGACCAGTGCGGCGGATCCGCCATGACGGATGCTAGTGGGGTGGTCCCTGCGATCGAAGGTGATCGGGAAAGCAGACCATGGGTTGAACTTTGGGGCGATGGGCTCCATCGCATAGACATCCCTTAGTGCATGCTTCTGCTCCCTCATGGGAATGTGGGTTGCGTATATCATGTTCACTGTCTTCACTTGTGGGGGAAACCCCTTCTGTCCTCCTGTGTTCGGCGGCCGGGGCTCCTCCTCGTCATCGCTATGCAGCCCCTTGTCCTTGTTTTCGGCATTTAACTTGCCGGCCTGCTTGAACACCCAGCATTCTCCGTTGGTGTGATTGGCTGGCTTGTCGGGGTGCCGTGGATTTGACACGAGCGATCCAGTATGCGATCCAGACTGGACGGAGCCGGAGTATTTCTATTAAATGGTTTTTTTCGCTGACCGGATCTAGAGCCTCTGAATCCGGCATTGACTGGCGTATCTTCGTTGTTATCACCGTTACGGCGGTGCTTTGGTCTGTTACGACGCTGCCTACCGTTAACATCTTTGGTATCCGAGGTATCCAGATTCCTTGATGTGTTGTTGTTGCGAGCCAGCCAGCTGTCCTCACCCGCGCAAAAGCGGGTCATGAGTGTTGTGAGGGCTGCCATAGATTTCGGCTTCTCCTGGCCGAGGTGGCGGGCGAGCCACTCGTCGCGGATGTTATGCTTTAATGCCGCTAGGGCCTCTGCATCCGGACAGTCTACAATTTGGTTTTTCTTAGTCAGGAACCGTGTCCAGAATTGTCTGGCCGATTCCCCTGGCTGCGGGGTTATGTGGCTCTAGTCATCAGCATCCGGTGGCTGCACATAAGTGCCCTGGAAGTTGTCAAGGAATGCATCTTCCAGAGGACGGAATCTGTTGGCAAGCTGTTCAGCCAATGCCGAGCTGGTCCTTTGAGTTTTAGTGGGAGGTACTTGATAGCATGTAGATCATCACCGCGAGCCATGTGGATGTGAAGGAGGAAATCTGCAATCCATACAGCGGGATCTGTTGTGCCATCGTATGATTCGATATTTACGGGTTTGAAACCCTCCGGGAATTCATGATTCATAACTTCATCAGTGAAGCATAGGGGGTGTGCGGCGCCTCTGTGCCGGGCTATATCCCGACGCAGTTCGTATGAGTCTTGTCTGCTGTATTCGGCGCAGCTGGATTTACTCTTGGTGTATCCGACGCGACGATCATCGTCCTGTGTTGGCGCGCATGCCCGTGTCCCGTATATTGACCTTGCGATTTTTGCCTTACTGTCCAATATGTCTCGCAGGTCCTCTGTGTTACCCCGGGCCTTGGTATTTTTGATTGAGTGGCGACGAGGTGCGGGCTGAACTTCAGGCTGAAATGCCTCTCTGGCTCGGCCGCGTAGTGGCTAGTCAGCCGCATCGTACACAGGTGAATGAGGTTTCAATGCTTCCTCCTCGAGGTGAGGTAGCAACCTGTGTTTTGGGTAACTCCTGGACGGGCGCTCGAGTTCATGCTCCTCGGCCACAAGGACTTCGGTCCACCTGTTTGCTAGCAAGCCTTGATCAGCTTGAAGCTGTTGCTGCTTTTTTTCAGGCTATTTGTCATGGCCATAAGCTGGCACTTGAAGTGCTCTTTCTCGATGGGGTCCTCGGGCACGATAAACTCGTCGTCACCGAGGCTTGCCTCGTCTTCGGAGAGAGGAATGTAATTGTCCTCCTCCGGTTCTCCATCTGCTGCCTGCTCTGGAGGGCTAGCTTGTTCGTCCTCCAGCTCTGCATTGTGCTGGAGGGGATTGTTGTTGTCTTCAGCACTATCCGGAGTGTTATTATCTCCTGTGCCAGTATCACTGCTCTTGCTGTGGCGGACTTAGAGCGGCGCCGCTGACGTTGGCGCTTGGGTTGCTTCTTGGAGGGGTCATCCTCCGCTCTCTCGTCGCCATTGCCTTCTTTGGGGGTGTCCACCATGTATATATCATATGATGAGGTGGCAGTCTAGCGCCCTGAGGGCGGTGGTTCCTGTTCGTCTCCGGCTTCGTCGTCCATACCGTCGAAGTCTTCAGAGTCGAAGTCGAGCATGTTGGTTAAGTCGTCGACAGTGGCTACTAAGTGGGTGGTGGGTAGGCAGCGAATTTCTTCATCGTCCGCATCCCATTCTAGCCGGACATAGTTCGGCCAAGGTTCTCCTGACAGGGAGAGAGACCTTGAAGAATTTAGCACGTTGCCGAAGGGCAAGTGCTGAAAGATATCCGCGGAGGTGAACTCCATGATCGGTGCCCGGTCGGATTCGACGGGCACGAATGTGAGCGGCTCGGAGTCCGTGGCCGGAGATGAACCCAGTGGTTCGGCGATACGGCTCTCGTAAGGGGTGAAGTCAGTATCTGGCTCTATCGCCATTGAGAGGGCGGCCTCCATGGCAGGGTCTATCCCTCCGCTCTCGGACGGCACGATTTGCTCCAGATTAACGGCCGGAGTAGTTGCGGATGTGATCTCCCGAACACTGTCCGATGGCAGAGTTACGTCCTGCTCGTCATGACTGTGCGGTGTATCCGACATGGGCTCGAATCCATCGAAGATCAAGTCTCCGCGGATGTCGGCAGTGTAGTTTAAGTTTCCAAACCCGACCTGATGGCCGGGGGCGTAGCTCTCGATCTGCTCCAGATGGCCAAGCGAATTGGCCCGCAGTGCGAAGCCGCCGAATATGAAGATCTGTCCGAGGAGGAAAGCCTCACCCTGGACCGCATCGCTAGTGATGATCGAAGGATCCATCAAGCCTTATGGTGATGACACAGTGGAACTCTCAATGAAAGCACCAATGTCGGTGTCAAAACCGGTGGATCTCGGGTAGGGGGTCCCAAACTGTGCGTCTAAGGCGGATGGTAATAGGAGGCAGGGGACACGATGTTTACCTAGGTTCGGGCCCTCTTGATGGAGGTAATACCCTACATCCTGCTTGATTGTTCTTGATGATATGAGTATTACAAGAGTAGATCTACCACGAGATCAAAGAGGCTAAACCCTAGAAGCTAGCTGATACGTCTCCAATGTATCTATAATTTTTGATTGCTCCATGCTATATTATCTACTGTTTTGGACATTATTGGGCTTTATTATCCACTTTTATATTATTTTTGGGACTAACCTATTAACCGGAGGCCCAGCCCAGAATTGCTGTTTTTTGCCTGTTTTAGGGTTCCGAAGAAAAGGAATATCAAACGGAGTCCAAACGGAATGAAACCTTCGGGAACGTGATTTTCTCAACGAACAAGACCCAGGAGACTTGGACCCTACGCCAAGAAAGAAAAGAGGAGGCCACGAGGTAGGGGGCGCGCCTACCCCCCCCCCCCCCCCCCCCCCCCCCCCCCCCCCCCCAGGCGCGCCCTCCACCCTCGTGGGCCCATGTTGCTCCACCGACATACTCCTTCCTCCTATATATACCTACGTACCCCCAAACAATCAGATACAGAGCCAAAACCCTAATTCCACCGTCGTAACTATTTGTATCCACGAGATCCCATCTTGGGGCCTGTTTTGGAGCTCCGCCGCAGGGGACATCGATCACGGAGGGCTTCTACATCAACACCATAGCCCCTCCGATGAAGTGTGAGTAGTTTACCTCGGACCTATGGGTCCATAGTTAGTAGCTAGATGGCTTCTTCTCTCTTTTTGGATCTCAATACAATGTTCTCCCCCTCTCTTGTGGAGAACTATTTGATGTAATCTTCTTTTTGCGGTGTGTTTGTTGAGACCAATGAATTGTGGGTTTATGATCGAGTCTATCTATGTATAATATTTGAATCTTCTCTGAATTCTTTTATGTATGATTGGTTATATTTGCAAGTCTCTTTGAATTATCAGTTTGGTTTGGCCTACTAGATTGATCTTTCTTGCAATGGGAGAAGTGCTTAGCTTTGGGTTCAATCTTGCGGTGTCCTTTCCCAGTGACAGTAGGGGCAGCAGGGCACGTATTGTATTGTTTCCATCGAGGATAACAAGATGGGGTTTTCTTCATATTGCATGAGTCTATCCCTCTACATCATGTCATCTTGCTTAAGGCGTTACTCTGTTTTTAACTTAATACTCTAGATGCATGCTGGATAGCAGTCGATGAGTGGAGTAATAGTAGTAGATGCAGGCAGGAGTCGGTCTACTTGTCTCGGACGTGATGCCTATATACATGATCATACCTAGATATTCTCATAACTATGCTCAATTCTGTCAATTGCTCAACAGTAATTTGTTCACCCACCGTAGAATACTTATGCTCTCGAGAGAAGCCACTAGTGCAACCTATGGCCCCCGGGTCTATCTTTGTCATATTAATCTCCTACTACTTATTTATTTTCTTTGTTATTTACTTTGCCTTTATTTTACTTTGCATCTTTATCACAAAAATACCAAAAATATTATCTTTATCATATCTATCAGATCTCACTCTCGTAAGTGGCCTTATAGGGATTGGCAACCCCTATTTGCGTTGGTTCCGAGGATTTATTTGTTTTGTGCAGGTACGAGGGACTCGCGCGTAGCCTCCTACTGGATTGATACCTTGGTTCTCAAAAACTGAGGGAAATACTTACGCTACTTTGCTGCATCATCCCTTCCTCTTCGGGGAAAACCAACGCAGTGCTCAAGAGGTAGCAAGAAGGATTTCTAGTGCCGTTGCCGGGGAGGTCTACGCAAAAGTCAACATACCAAGTACCCATCACATACCCTTATCTCCTGCATTACATTATTTGCCAGTTGCCTCTCGTTTTCCTCTCCCCCACTTCACCCTTGCCGTTTTATTTGCCCTCTCTCTCTATCCTCCCTCTCTTTCTCTATTTCTCTCTTTTTGCCCGCTTGCTTTTTGTTTGCTTGTGTGTTAGTTTGCTTGCTTGTCACGATGGCTCAAGATAATACTAAATTGTGTGACTTCACCAATACCAACAACAATGATTTTATTAGCACTCCGATTGCTCCTCTTACCGATGCTGAATCTCGTGAAATTAATACTGCTTTGCTGAATCTTGTCATGAAAGATCCGTTTTCCAGCCTTCCTAGTGAAGATGCCGCTACCCATCTAAATAGCTTCGTTGATTTGTGCGACATGCAAAATAATAAAGATGTGGATAATGATATTGTTAAATTGAAGCTATTTCCTTTTTTGCTTAGTGATCGTGCTAAAGCTTGGTTTTCGTCTTTGCCTAAAAATAGTATTGATTCATGGAATAAGTGCAAAGATGCTTTTATCTCTAAGTATTTTCCTCCCGCTAAGATCATCTCTCTTAGAAACTATATTATGAACTTTAAGCAACTTGATCATGAACATGTTGCACAAGCTTGGGAGAGAATGAAACTAATGATACGTAATTGCCCTACTCATGGTTTAAATTTGTCGATGATTATACAAAAAAATTATGCCGGATTGAATTTTGCTTCTAGAAATATTTTAGATTCGGTCGCGGGAGGCACTTTTATGGAAATCACTTTAGGAGAAGCTACTAAACTCCTAGATAATATTATGGTTAATTATTCTCAATGGCATACTGAAAGATCTACTAATAAAAAGGTGCATGCGATAGAAGAAATTAATGTTTTGAGTGGAAAGATGGATGAACTTATGAAATTATTTTCTAATAAGAGTGTTTCTTCTGATCCTAATGATATGCCCTTGTCTACTTTGATTGAGAATAATAATGAATCTATGGATGTGAATTTTGTTGGTAGGAACAATTTTGGTAACAACGCGTATAGAGGAAATTTCAACCCTAGGCCTTATCCTAGTAATCCCTCTAATAATTATGGTAATTCCTACAACAATTCTTATGGAAATTATAATAAGATGCCCTCTGATTTTAAATCTAATATTAAAGAATTTATTACTTCGCAAAAGAATTTCAATGCTTTGATTGAAGAAAAATTGCTTAAGATTGATGATTTGGTGTGACACCCCAAAATTTTGGCCTTGTTTTAATACATTAAAATTTTGCCAGGAAATTAAAACTTTTATTTTCTGGGCTCCCTTTTGATTTTTGAACCATTTTCTCCCTTGTTATTATGGAGTTTTTCCCCAAAGTGAAAACCTTTCAAATATGTTATTGGACTTGTTTAACCTCTCAAGAAAAACTTTTCTTTTATCAATATAACTAGTTACCTAATTAAATTGCTTGATCTTTATTTTCTTGAAAAATGGTTTTCCAAGGTTATATGGCCATAACTGAACTACAACCATTTGATAAATTCACCTAAAATTCCAACCAAAATTTGGAGATGTCATGTGATGTTTTTAAATCACTTTTATACAAAAATATATTTTATTCATGTAATATTTTGAGCTCTACACTCAATTTTTCTTCTCTGGTCCAGAGTGCAATTTTGCACTACAACCCATCTAAATATTTCTTTCTGGCCTCCACCAAAATTATGGGATGTTGGTAGTAGCATATTATTCAACTTTATGCAAAAACCCAGTGATGTTATTTGAAAATTTTGAGTAAATCAACCTCTTTTTCATTCTGGTCCAGCCTTGTGATTTCTACTGCAACCCTATTTATTTTTGCTCCAGTAACCTTGTGCCTTCTCCTACTTGTAGACAGCCCTACCAAACCCCTAAGTCCAGGAGCATGCACCCATTTGAATATTTTTGGTTCATGAAATAATGCCATTTATCTCCTGTCCAGAATTGTAGTTTTGCAAAACTTGCACTAACAAGTTTGTGCTTTTCACAAACTAACCTCACCACCCTCTTATTCATCTAAAGAGACCACCATCTGGAGTTTTTGGCCACTCCAAGACCTGCCCAAGTGCCCTTAGCATTTTGTCAAACACCTTATGGGCATGATCAGTTTTGACATGGGTTTGTGTTTGCTCTATGAACCTGATCCCCTGACCAAACCACCTTGTCCCTTGTTATCCTTACTAAACCTAGCCTAGTCCTGTTGCTTGCCAACCTCACCTGTGAACTGTAGCATGCCACGGCATTGTATCGAACAACTTCCATGCGTGCACTGGACGCGCCCAAAGCGCGCGTATTGCACGAACCGCGCCCGAGCCGACACGCTGGCCCCCCTGGTTTTGGCCCGCTCTGCAGCACCACGCCACGCACTTCCCCCCCCCCCCTCACAGCAACGCGCCAAGCCGCCCTGACAGCCTACAGCGATGCCGACAGAGCCTTTGGCGGCACAGCGGCGTCCGCAGCGCGCCTCTGCCACGGTCGGCGCCGCCAAAGCCACCCCGGCTCGCCACCTGCCCCTGGGAACAGCGCAAGCTTATCCCCTCGCTCGTCGGCTAGCTCTCGTCGCCTCCACGTCGCCCTGCAAGCTACAGAGAGGCGGTTCGCCGGCATCCTCATCCACCGCCGAGGAACCGACCTCGTCGCGCTATAAAAGGAGGTCCCCGAACTCCCCCGAGCACGCAGGCGACCTCAGGCCACCCCCATGGCACCCCCACAGCCAGCAATCGTCGGGGGAAAGCCGTCTTCCCCAACTCCGGCCGGTTCGGCCGCCGCCACGTCCCAGCTCCATTCACAGCAACCAGAGCCCCTCCCGTCCGTCCAAGGCCACCAAATGACTCCACTTCGACTTGCGGAGCCGCCCAGCTACTCAAACCCGACCGGGAGCCACCGTAGTTCGAACACCCAAAACTCCCGAAGCCACCGGCCGCCGCGAAGCTCGCCGCCGGCGATTCCCTCCACCCCCGACGACCCTACAACCACCGGGAGGATCGCCTAGGAGTGGCGGATCCATCCCTGCATTCAGATGCCCGCGAAGAACCGCCGTTCGCTGGCGACGATCGCCGGATGTACCGCCTCCTCTCGGGGCAGAGGAAGAGGAGGGAGGTCGACTAGTCAAACCTGACCAGTGGGTCCCCCGGGCCCACTACTAGTGACTCATGCGCCAGCCACGCTGGATAAGTGGAGGCGTAAAGGCTCAAGTACGTCTTCTCTGTGCGAAAGCGTAATCCCGTTCGAAGCGTTTTCTTTTCTGTTTTATTTAAATAACAGATTTGACCAGAACTTTGACTATCTATAACTCTTCAAATATAACTCCAAATGAATTGATTCTTTTTCCTACATCTCTCAAATTCTGTCTAGTTTATTTTAAGATTTATTTGAAAATTTTCCAAAGAACTTTTTTGTACTGTTTTTGAAATATGTGTTATTTGCATATTTTTGAAAATAGGATTTTGGAAGAGAAGAAAACTTTCAAAAGTTTTGGAGAACACCCCACCTCTCCACACCTTTAAGGCAAGCATTCTGAACCCCAGAATAATATTTTTGGTGTGTTAGTTGACACGTTTATAACACCACCTTATATCGGAGAACTTGTTATTTCATGTGATATGATCATTTGCATGAATGCATATTAGCGATTTCCTTGCTGTTGGAAATGAATATACTTGTGATGGTAATCATCCTCATGTGCCTTGCATGCATGCCGGAAAGAAATCCGGGAAAGCCTCTGCCTTGGGTAGGGGTGAGCTTATCGCCGGTCTTCGTCGAGACGGTTATGTCCGGTATGGCATGGTAAGGTATATTGAGTGGTGATTTTGTTGGTTGAAATATATTTGTTATACATGTCATGCAGGGAATTTATAAACCTCCTGAGTCGACCATAGATCGAGTCTTGTTCCAGTAACCCCCATACTTGTTTTGTACTACCACTTGTCCCTGCCGCAGGTAGGGTACGGTTCAGTAAGTCGTCAACCCCTTTCAAGCACACACCGTACAGAGAGGCCATGGTGGAAGATACCGGTTGTAGCCGGTAGGCAGGCCACCTGGTCCGGGGGCATGGGTGTTTCCGGTTGGGACCGAGAGGGGAGGCCACCCCTTAGAGCGCGCGATATAAATTTGATCCCATGCTACGCGAGGTTGTAGCCTCCCCACTTAGAGTTTTGCTTAACAAGTGTCGTGGGTGATTCCAGACACCGATGAGTTAAGCTGGTGTGTGCAAGTTAGGCGTGTTTTCAACTAAAAGGCCGTAGACGGAATTAGTCCCGATGGACTAAAGGAATCCATTACTCGTGGGTAAAGAGTACACCCTCTGCAGAGATTAAAACCTATTCGAATAGCCGTGTCCATGGTTAAGGATTACAGTCTGGGATGGGTCAAGTGTTGGTCTTAGTGTCGGTCTTCGGAGGAGATATTGTTAAACCAAACTTGGATACTGACTAGTTACTTGTGAGGACCATGATTATTATTTTGTGATGGACTAACCCGTTGCATTATCTGTATTATCGAGTATCCCTGGGACAGTTCTACCTCCTGGATATTCATTGTGATTATTTATTTTATAAAGCCTTTATGTGGTGTCGCTCAGACGCCCGACTATGGCATTTCTTTTAAAGCCCTTTATGTGGTGTCGCTCAGACGCCCGACTGTGGCATTTCTTTTAAAGCCCTTTATGTGGTGTCGCTCAGACGCCCGACTGTGGCATTTCTTTTAAAGCCCTTTATGTGGTGTCGCTCAGACGCCCGACTGTGGCATTTCTTTTAAAGCCCTTTATGTGGTGTCGCTCAGACGCCCGACTGTGGCATTTCTTTTAAAGCCCTTTATGTGGTGTCGCTCAGACGCCCGACTGTGGCATTTCTTTTAAAGCCCTTTATGTGGTGTCGCTCAGACGCCCGACTGTGGCATTTCTTTTAAAGCCCTTTATGTGGTGTCGCTCAGACGCCCGACTGTGGCATTTCTTTTAAAGCCCTTTATGTGGTGTCGCTCAAACGCCCGACTGCGGCATTTTATTCCCACTCCATTACTGCTTATTCATGATTGCATGAAAATAACCTGCTTGCATGCATAAAAGATGTTTTAATTATGACTGACGATGTGATCATAGAATTTTTCAGTGCATGATTATCAATTATATTATCCCAGTGTTCATAATGTTTGCGAGTACATTCAAAGTACTCACTGGCTTGTCCCTGGCTATTGTCTTGGCCAGATTTCTGCATGGAGAGGAGCGTTGCGGTGACAGCCCCAGAAACTAAGCAACGGTGATAGCAGCCTCGCGGAGATAGGAGTTAACCTGGTCAGCTGTTCCTGTGGGAAATGGAGTCCCATAGACACTGATGTCTCACAAACCACTTCCGCCATCGACCACTAGAAACCCAATTGTTGTACTCACAGGCCAGAATGGTCTTGTACCACATATTTTGTATTTTGCTTGGAATTTCTGTACCAAGTTGGAGCCTCATCAGCTAACAGTAATCCTGGGGCTGATGAGCACGATGGTCTTTTTCTGGAAATTTATACCCGGAAAACCCGGTCGTGACATTTGGCTAGGAACGTTGATAGGATTACTCTTGATGTTGATTCTTTGAAACTTAGATCTATTCCACCTAAGCATGAGGTCAATGAGTCTCTCAAAGCCATGAGAATTTCCATTGATGAATGCAAAGAAAGAACCACTAGGATGCGTGCTAAGAAAGATGCCTTTATAAGAGCGTGTTCTTCTAGTTCCTATGAAAATAATGATGAAGATCTAAAAGTTATTGATGTGTCCCCTATTAAATCTTTGTTTTGAAATATGAATCTTGATAATGATGGGACTGAATATGATCCACCTTTACCTAGAAGGCGTTCCAAGAATTCGCAATTTGTTGATCTTGATGCTAAAATTGATAAAAGTGGGATTGAAGAAATTAAAACTCTAGATGTTGCTAAACCCACTATTATGGATTTCAAGGAATTTAACTATGAAAATTGCTCTTTGATTGATTGTATTTCCTTGTTACAATCCATGCTAAATTCTCCTCATGCTTATAGTCAAAATAAAGCGTTTACTAAACATATCGTTGATGCCTTGATGCAATCTTATGAAGAAAAACTTGAATTGGAAGTTTCTATCCCTAGAAAGCTTTATGATGAGTGGGAACCAACTATTAAAATTAAAATTAAAGATCATGAATTCTATGCTTTATGTGATTTGGGTGCTAGTGTTTCCACGATTCCAAAGACTTTGTGTGATTTGTTAGGTTTCCATGATTTTGATGATTGCTCTATAAACTTGCACCTTGCGGATTCCACTATTGAGAAACCTATGGGAAGAACTAATGATGTTATTATTGTTGCAAATAGGAATTATGTGCCCGTAGATTTTATTGTTCTCGATATAGATTGCAATCCTTCATGTCCTATTATTCTTGGTAGACCTTTCCTTAGAATGATTGGTGCAATTATTGATATGAAGGAAGGAAATATTAGATTTCAATTTCCATTAAGGAAAGGCATGGGACACTTTCCTAGAAAGAAAATTAAATTACCTTATTAATCTATTAGAAAGATGGCAATACCTAGATCTATTCTTGCTTGTTATGCCTAGCTAGGGGCGTTAAACGATAGCGCTTGTTGGGAGGCAACCCAATTTTATTTTTATTCCTTGCTTTTTGCGCCTGTTTAGTAATAAATAATTTATCTAGCCTCTGTTTTGGTTGTGTTTTTTGTGTTTAATTAGTGTTTGCGCCAAGTAGAACTGTTGGGAAGACTTGGGGAAAGTCATGTTGAACTTGCTGTAAAAAACAGAAACTTTAACGCTCACGAGAACTGCTGCCATTTTTATTTGGAAAGTTCTATTTAGTTAATTCTTTTTGAAGATGATTAATAGATAAATTCCTCACGTCCAGAAATTTATTTTAGAATTTTTGGGGTTCCATATCTTGCGCTAGCTACAGATTACTACAGACTGTTCTGTTTTTGACAGATTCTGTTTTTCGTGTGTTGTTTGCTTATTTTGATGAATCTATGGCTAGTAAAATAGTTTATAAACCATAGAGAAGTTGTAATAAAGTAGGTATAACACCAATATAAATAAATAATGAGTTCATTACAGTACCTTGAAGTGGTATTTTATTCTCTTTCGCTAACGGAGCTCACGAGATTTTCTACTTTAAGTTTTGTGTTGTGAAGTTTTCATGTTTTGGGTAAAGATTTGATGGATTATGGAATAAGGAGTGGCAAGAGCCTATTGGGGATGCCCATGGCACCCCCAAGATAATCTAAGGACACCTAAAAGCCAAAGCTTGGGGATGCCCCGGAAGGCATCCCCTCTTTTCGTCTACTTCTATCGGTAACTTTACTTGGAGCTATATTTTTATTCACCACATGATATGTGTTTTGCTTGGAGCGTCTTGTATATTTGAGTCTTTGCTTTTTAGTTTACCACAATCATCCTTGCTGTACACACCTTTTGAGAGAGCCATACATGATTTGGAAATTGTTAGAATACTCTATGTGCTTCGCTTATATCTTTTGAGTTATATAAGTTTTTGCTCTAGTACTTCACTTATATCTTTTAGAGCACGGTGGTGGATTTGTTTTATAGAAACTATTGATCTCTCATGCTTCACTTAGATTATTTTGAGAGTCTTAATAGCATGGTAATTTGCTTAAAATCCTAATATGCTAGGTATTCAAAGTTAGTAAAATTTTCTTATGAGTGTTTTGAATACTAAGAGAAGTTTGATGCTTGATGATTGTTTTGAGATATGGAGGTAATAATATCAAAGTCGTGCTAGTTGAGTAGTTGTGAAATTGAGAAATATGTGTTGAATTTTGCAAGTCCCATAGCATGCACGTATGGTAAATGTTATGCAACAAATTTGAAACATGAGGTGTTATTTGATTGTCTTCCTTATGAGTGGCGGTCGGGGACAAGCGATGGTCTTTTCCTACCAATCTATCCCCCTAGGAGCATGCGCGTAGTACCGAGGTTTTTGATGACTTGTAGATTTTTGCAATAAGTATGTGAGTTCTTTATGACTAATGTTGAGTCCATGGATTATACGCACTCTCACCCTTCCATCCTTGCTAGCCTCTTCAGTACCGTGCATTGCCCTTTCTCACATTGAGAGTTGGCGCAAACTTCGCCGGTGCATCCAAGTCCCGTGATATGATACGCTCTTTCACACACAAACCTCCTTATATCTTCCTCAAAACAGCCACCATACCTACCTATTATGGCATTTCCATAGCCATTCCGAGATATATTGCCATGCAACTTTCCATCATTCCGTTCATCATGACACATTCATTATTGTTATATTGCTTAGCATGATCATGTAGTTGACATAGTATTTGTGGCAAAGCCACCGTTCATAATTCTTTCATACATGTCACTCTTGGTCCATTGCATATCCCGGTACACCGCCGGAGGCATTCATATAGAGTCATCTTTTGTTCTAGTATCGAGTTGTAATCATTGAGTTCTAAATAAATAGAAGTGTGATGATCATCATTTTCTAGAGCATTGTCCCAAGTGAGGAAAAAAAGAGAAAAGGCCATAAAAAGGAGAAGGCCCAAAAAAAGAAAAAAAAGAGAAAGGCCATAAAAAAGAGAAGGCCCAAAAAAAATATAATGAGAGAAAAAGAGAGAAGGGACAATGTTACTATCCTTTGCCACACTTGTGCTTCAAAGTAGCACCTTAATCTTCATGTTAGAGAGTCTCTTGTTTTGTCACTTTCATATACTAGTGGGAATTTTCATTATAGAACTTGGCTTGTATATTCCAACAATGGGCCTCCTCAAGTGCCCTAGGTCTTCGTGAGCAAGCAAGTTGGATGCACACCCACTAGTTTCTTTTGTTGAGCTTTCATACATTTATAGCTCTAGTGCATCCGTTGCATGGCAATCCCTACTCCTTGCATTAACATCAATCGGTGGGCATCTCCATAGCCCATTGATTAGCCTCGTTGATGTGAGACTTTCTCCTTTTTTGTCTTCTCCACATAACCCCCCTCATTATATTCTATTCCACCCATAGTGCTATGTCCATGGCTCGCGCTCATATATTGCGTGAAGCTTTATAGGTTTGAGATTACTAAAGTATGAAACAATTGCTTGGCTTGTCATCGGGGTTGTGCATGATAAGAGCATTCTTGAGTGACGAAAATGAAACATGACTAAACCATATGATTTTGTAGGGATGAACTTTCTTTGGCCATGTTATTTTGAGAAGACATAATTGCTTAGTTCGTATGCTTGAAGTATTATTATTTTTATGTCAATATGAACTTTTGTCTTGAATCTTTCAGATCTGAATATTCATACCACAATTAAGAAGAATTACATTAAAATTATGCCAAGTAGCACTCCGCATCAAAAATTCTGTTTTTTATCATTTACCTACTCGAGGGCAAGCAGGAATTAAGCTTGGAGATGCTTGATACGTCTCCAACGTATCTATAATTTTTGATTGCTCCATGCTATATTATCTACTGTTTTGGACATTATTGGGCTTTATTATCCACTTTTATATTATTTTTGGGACTAACCTATTAACCGGAGGCCCAGCCCAGAATTGATGTTTTTGCCTGTTTTAGGGTTCCAAAGAAAAGGAATATCAAACGGAGTCCAAACGGAATGAAACCTTCGGGAACGTGATTTTCTCAACGAACAAGACCCGGGAGACTTGGACCCTATGTCAAGAAAGAAAAGAGGAGTCCACGAGGTAGGGGCGCGCCTACCCCCCCAGGCGCGCCCTCCACCCTCGTGGGCCCATGTTGCTCCACCGACGTACTCCTTCCTCCTATATATACCTACGTACCCCCAAACGATCAGATACAGAGCCAAAACCCTAATTCCACCGCCGTAACTTTCTGTATCCATGAGATCCCATCTTGGGGCCTGTTCCGGAGCTCCGCCGGAGGGGGCATCGATCACGGAGGGCTTCTACATCAACACCATAGCCCCTCCGATGAAGTGTGAGTAGTTTACCTCAGACCTACGGGTCCATAGTTAGTAGCTAGATGGCTTCTTCTCTCTTTTTGGATCTCAATACAATGTTCTCCCCCTCTCTTGTGGAGAACTATTTGATGTAATCTTCTTGTTGCGGTGTGTTTGTTGAGACCGATGAATTGTGGGTTTATGATCGAGTCTATCTATGAATAATATTTGAATCTTCTCTGAATTCTTTTATGTATGATTGGTTATCTTTGCAAGTCTCTTTGAATTATCAGTTTGGTTTGGCCTACTAGATTGATCTTTCTTGCAATGGGAGAAGTGCTTAGCTTTGGGTTCAATCTTGCGATGTCCTTTCCCAGTGACTGTAGGGGCATCAAGGCACGTATTGTATTGTTGCCATCGAGGATAACAAGATGGGGTTTTCTTCATATTGCATGAGTCTATCCCTCTACATCATGTCATCCTGCTTAAGGCGTTACTCTGTTTTTAACTTAATACTCTAGATGCATGTTGGATAGCGGTCGATGAGTGGAGTAATAGTAGTAGATGCAGGCAGGAGTCGGTCTACTTGTCTCGGACGTGATGCCTATATACATGATCATACCTAGATATTCTCATAACTATGCTCAATTCTATCAATTGCTCAACAGTAATTTGTTCACCCACCGTAGAATACTTATGCTCTCGAGAGAAGCCACTAGTGAAACCTATGGCCCTCGGGTCTATCTTTATCATATTAATCTCCTACTACTTAGTTATTTTCTTTGTTATTTACTTTGCCTTTATTTTACTTTGCATCTTTATCACAAAAATACCAAAACTGTTATCTTTATCATATCTATCAGATCTCACTCTCGTAAGTGGCCTTATAGGGATTGACAACCCCTATTTGCGTTGGTTGCGAGGATTTATTTGTTTTGTGCAGGTACGAGGGACTCGCGCGTAGCCTCCTACTAGATTGATACCTTGGTTCTCAAAAACTGAGGGAAATACTTACGCTATTTTGCTGCATCATCCCTTCCTCTTCGGGGAAAACCAACGCAGTGCTCAAGAGGTAGCAGTAGCCTATGGTATGATTGTATATTGTCCTACGGACTAAACCCTCCGGTTTATATAGACACCGGAGGGGGCTAGGGTTACACAAGGTCGGTTACAAAGGAGGAGATATACATATCCGTATTTCCTAGCTTGCCTTCCACGCCAAGTAGAGTCCCATTCGGACACGGGATGAAGTCTTCAATCTCGCATCTTGATAGTCCAACAGTCCGGCCAAAGGATATAGTCTGGCTGTCCGGAGACCCCCTAATCCAGGACTCCCTCAGTCATGCACCCTTGATGAGTGGTCTATTTTTACTAAATCTTGATAGTAGTGATACACAGGTTCATAGTATTGAAGCCAAAAGATGCAGAGTTGATAATGATAGTGCAACTTATTTGTGGCACTGCCGTTTGGGTCATATTGGTGTAAAGCGCATGAAGAAACTCCATTCTGATGGACTTCTGGAATCACTTGATTATGAATCACTTGGTACTTGCGAACCATGCCTCATGAGCAAGATGACTAAAACTCCATTCTCCAGAACAATGGAGCAAGCAACAGAGTTATTGGAAACCATACATACTGATGTATGTGGTCCAATGAACATTGAGGCTCGCGGAGGATATCATTATTTTCTCACCTTCACGGATGATTTGAGCAGATATGGGTATATCTACTTAATGAAATATAAGTCTGAAACATTTGAAAAGTTCAAAGAATTTCATAATGAAGTGGAAAATCATCGTAACAAGAAAATAAAGTTTCTAGGATCTGATCGTGGAGGATAATATTTGAGTTACGAGTTTGTTCTTCATTTGAAACAATGCGGAATAGTTTCGCAACTCATGCCACCCGGAACACCATAGCGTAATGGTGTGTCCGAACGTCGTAATCGTACTTTACTAGATATGGTGCGATCTATGATGTCTCTTACTGATGTACCGCTATCGTTTTGGGGTTATGCTTTAGAGATGGCTGCATTCACGTTAAATAGGGCACCATCTAAATCCGTTGAGACGACACCTTATGAACCGTGGTTTGGCAAGAAACCCAAGTTGTCGTTTCTTAAAGTTTGGGGCTGCGATACTTATGTGAAAAAGCTTCAACCTGATAAGCTCAAACCCAAATCAGAGAAATGTGTCTTTATAGGATACCCAAAGGAGATGGTTGGGTACACCTTCTATCACAGATCCAAAGGCAAGATATTCGTTGCTAAGAATGGATCTTTTCCACAGAAGGAGTTTCTCTCGAAAGAAGTGAGTGGGAGGAAAGTAGAAATCGATGAGGTAATTGTACCTGCTCCCTTGTTGGAAAGTAGTTCATCACTGAAATCAGTTCCAGTGATCCCTACACTAGTAAGTGAGGAAGCTAATGATGATGACATTAAGCTTCTGATCAAGTTACTGCTGAACCTCGTAGGTCAACCAGAGTAAGATCCGCGCCAGAGTGGTATGGTAATCCTGTTCTGGAGGTCATGTTACTTGACCATGACGAACCTATGAACTATGAGGAAGCGATGATGAGCCCAGATTCCGCAAAATGGCCTGAGGCCATGAAATCTGAGATGGGATCCATGTATGAGAACAAAGTGTGGACTTTGGTTGACTTGCCCGATGATCAGCAGGCCATAGAGAATAAATGGATCTTCAAGAAGAAGACTGATGCTGACGGTAATGTTACTGTCTACAAAGCTTGACTTGTTGCAAAAAGTTTTCGACAACTTCAAGGAGTTGACTACGATGAGACCTTCTCACCCGTAGCGATGCTTAAGTCTGTCCGAATCATGTTAGCAATTGCCGCATTTTATGATTATGAAATTTGGCAAATGGATGTCAAAATTGCATTCCTTAATGGATATCTTAAAGAAGAGTTGTATATGATGCAACCAGAAGGTTTTGTCGATCCAAAAGGTGCTAACAAAGTATGCAAGCTCCAGCGATCCATTTATGGACTGGTGCAAGCCTCTCGGAGTTGGAATATACGCTTTGATAGCGTGATCAAAGCATATGGTTTTATACGGACTTTTGGAGAAGCCTGTATTTACAAGAAAGTGAGTGGGAGCTCCGTAGCATTTCTGATATTATATGTAGATGACATATTATTGATCGGAAATGATACTGAATTTCTAAATAGCATAAAAGGATACTTGAATAAGATTTTTTCAATGAAAGACCTCGATGAAGCTGCTTATATATTGGGCATCAAGATCTATAGAGATAGATCAAGACGCTTAATTGGACTTTCACAAAGCACATACCTTGATAAAGTTTTGAAGAAGTTCAAAATGGATCAGGCAAAGAAAGGGTTTTTTCCTGTGTTACAAGGTGTGAAGTTGAGTCAGACTCAATGCCCGACCACTGCAGAAGATAGAGAGAAAATGAAAGTCATTCCCTATGCTTCAGCCATAGGTTCTATCATGTATGCAATGATGTGTACTAGACCTGATGTGTGCCTTGCTATTAGTTTAGTAGGGAGGTACCAAAGTAATCCAAGAGTGGATCATTGGACATCGGTCAAGAACATCCTAAAATACCTGAAAAGGACTAAGGATATGTTTCTCGTTTATGGAGGTGACAAAGAGCTTGTCCTAAATGGTTACGTTGATGCAAGCTTTGACACTAATCCAGATGACTCTAAGTCACAAACTGAATACGTATTTTTATTAAATGGTGGAGATGTCAGTTGGTGCAGTTCCAAGCAGAGCGTCGTGGCGGGATCTACGTATGAAGCGGAGTACATAGCTGCTTTGGAAGCAGCAAATGAAGGAGTCTGCATGAAGGAGTTCATATCTGACCTAGGTGTCATACCTAGTGCATCGGGTCCAATGAAAATCTTTTGTGACAATACTGGTGCAATTGCCTTGGCAAAGGAATCCAGATTTCACAAGAGAACCAAGCACATCAAGAGATGCTTCAATTCCATCCACGATCAAGTCAAGGAGGGAGACATAGAGATTTGCAAGATACATACGGATCTGAATGTTGCAGACCCGTTGACTAAGCCTCTCTCACGAGCAAAACATGATCAGCAAAAAAACTCCATGGGTGTTAGAATCATTACAATGTAATCTAGATTATTGACTCTAGTGCAAGTGGGAGACTGAAGGAAATATGCCCTAGAGGCAATAACAAAGTTGTTGTTTATATTTCCTTATATCATGATAAATGTTTATTATTCATGCTAGAATTGTATTAACCGGAAACTTAGTACATGTGTGAATACACAGACAAACAGAGTGTCACTAGTATGCCTCTACTTGACTAGCTCGTTGAATCAATGATGGTTATGTTTCCTAACCATAGACATGAGTTGTCATTTGATTAACGGGATCACATCATTAGAGAATGATGTGATTGACTTGACCCATCCGTTAGCTTAGCACGATGATCGTTTAGTTTCTTGCTATTGCTTTCTCCATAACTTATACATGTTCCTATGACTATGAGATCATGCAACTCCCGAATACTGGAGGAACACTTAGTGTGCTACACAACATCACAACGTAACTGGGTTACTATAAATATGCTCTACATGTGTCTCCGATGGTGTTTGATGAGTTGGCATAGATCGAGATTAGGATTTGTCACTCCGAGTATCGGAGAGGTATCTCTGGGCCCTCTCGGTAATGCACATCACTATAAGCCTTGCAAGAAATGTGACTAATGAGTTAGTTGCGGGATGATGCATTACGGAACGAGTAAAGAGACTTTCTGGTAACGAGATTGAACTAGGTATTGAGATACCGACAATCGAATCTCAGGCAAGTAACATACCGA
Source organism: Triticum urartu (assembly GCF_003073215.2). Lineage (NCBI taxonomy): Eukaryota > Viridiplantae > Streptophyta > Magnoliopsida > Poales > Poaceae > Triticum > Triticum urartu. The sequence goes on along the minus strand of NC_053027.1, from coordinate 187,011,008 downwards.
TGACAAAGGGAACAACATATGTTGTTATGCGGTTTGACCGATAAAGATCTTTGTAGAATATGTGGGAGCCAATATGAACATCCAGGTTCCGCTATTGGTTATTGACCGGAGACGTGTCTCGGTCATGTCTACATAGTTCTTGAACCCGTAGGGTCCGCACGCTTAACGTTCGGTGAGGATCGGTATTATGAGTTTATGTGTTTTGATGTACCGAAGGTAGTTCGGAGTCCCGGATGTGATCACGGACATGACGAGGAGTCTCAGAATGGTCGAGACATAAAGAACGATATATTGGATGACTATGTTTGGACATCAGAAAGGTTTCGAGAGAGTTCGGGCATATACCGGAGTACCAGGGGGTTACCGGAACCCCCTGGGGAGTCAATGGGCCTTAATGAGCCATAGTGGAAAGGAGGAGGAGGCGGCCAAGGTGGGGGCGCCCCCCCCCTCCCAAGCCCAATCCGAATTGGGAGGGGGGCGGCCCCCCTTTCCTTCTCTTCTTCTCCCCCTTCCTTCCCTCTCCTACTCCAACTAGGGAAGGGGGAATCCTACTCCCACCGGGAGTAGGACTCCCCCCTTGGGCACGCCTAGGAGGCCAACCCTTCCCCCTCCTCCACTCCTATATATACAGGGGGAGGGGGCACCCCATAGATAGACAAGTTGATCATTGATCCCTTAGCCATGTGCGGTGCCCCCCTCCACCATAATCCACCTCGGTCATATCGTAGTGGTGCTTAGGCGAAGCCCCATTCCGGTAGCATCATCATCACCGCCATCACGCCGTCGTGCTGACAAAGCTCTCCCTCGACACTCAGCTGGATTGAGAGTTCGTGGGACGTCACCGAGCTGAACGTGTGCAGATCGCGGAGGTGCCGTAGTTTCGGTACTAGGATCGGTCGGCTCATGAAGACGTGCGACTACATCAACCGTGTTGTCATAACGCTTCCGCTTACGGTCTACGAGGGTACGTGGACAACACTCTTCCCCTCTCGTTGCTATGCATCACGAGAGGGGGGAGTGTGGCTACGTACCCTCGTAGACCGAAAGTGGAAGCGTTTGACAACGTAGTTGATGTAGTCGAACTTCTTCTTGTTCCGACCAATCAAGCACCGAACGTACGGCACCTCCGAGTTCTGCACACGTTCAGCTCGATGACGTCCCTCGAACTCTTGATCCAACAAAGTGTCGAGGAAGTAGATGAGTCCCGTCAGCACGATGGCATGGTGACGGTGATGGTGATGTGATCCGCGCATGGCTTCGCCTAAGCACTACGAGAATATGACCGAGGGTGTAATTTGTGAAGGGAGGCGCCGCACATGGCTAACAGATGTTGATGTGTGTTCTAGGCACCTCCCCCTCATATATATATATAGGTGGGAGGGAGAGGGAGCAGCCAAGGGGGCGCCCCAAGTAGGAGGAATCCTACTTGGGGCTCTTGTCCAATTCGCCCCTCCCCCTTTCCTTTTTCACCGGATGGGGAAGGAAAGAGGAGGGAGGAGGGAAGGAAGGGGGAGGCCGAATCCCTCCCCTTCCTTCTCTCTCCCCCTTTTCCTTCCCCTCTGGTGCGGCCCATATGAGGGGCGCAGCAGCCCCTGTTGGCTGTTGCGTTTCCCCTCTTGGCCCATTAGGCCCATATCTTTGCCGGTGGTGCCCGGAACCCCTTTCCGATGACCCGATATGTACCCGGTACCCCCGGAACACTTCCGGTGTCCGAATACCATCGTCCTATATATCAATCTTTACCTCTTGACCATTTCGAGACTCCTTGTCATGTCTCTCATGCGGACTCCGAACAACATTCGGTCACCAAAATACATAACTCATATAACACAAAATCGTCGTCGAACGTTAAGCGTACGGGCCCTACGGGTTTGAGAACTATGTAGACATGACCGGGACACCTCTCCGGTCAATAACCAATAGCAGAACCTGGATTCTCATATTGGCTCCTACATATTCTAGAAGATCTTTATCGGTCGAACCGTTATGACAATATATGTTATTCCCTTTGTCCATCGGTATGTTACTTGCCCGAGATTCGATCGTCGGTATCTTCATACCTAGTTCAATCTCGTTACCGGCAAGTCTCTTTACTCGTTCCGTAATACATCATCTTGTAACTAACTCATTAGTTACTTTGCTTGCAAGAATTC